>NC_057802.1:157229053-157237022 GCF_018294505.1 Triticum aestivum
ATAGGGGGGTGGAGGTGACTTGGGGGAGGGGGTGGAGGTGACTTGGGGGAGGGGGTGGCCGGCGGGTGCCGCGCGGGAGCCGGACTCGGCCATGGCGGTGGCGTCTCGTGCGCGAGGAGGAGAGGTGCGAGGTGGGCCGGCGGCCTGGCTGGGCTACGGCCCGGTCGGGCGCGCAGTTTTTTTTTTAAATAAGTTCCGCGGTAAATAATTCGTAGAAAAATAAATAAAAATCAGAAAAATATGAAAGAAATTTTCCCCGTCTAGTTAGAAAATCTAGAATAGGGTGAACATTTTTTTAAATCAAAATAAATATTTTGAAAACATGCAATATTTTTAATGCAATAAAAATTGCAAATAAAATCCAAATAAATTCCAAATAATGATTTTAACGTTTTTCCTCCAGTATTTCAATTGTTTTGGAGAAGTCATATTTTCTCCTCTCGTGTATTTTAAAATGAAATATTTTTCCGGAGTGAAAATAATTAAAACCAAAATCCTCGTCTTATTATTTGATAAAAATCAAATAAGAAAATTTAAGAAAAATCCCCAACTCTCTCCGAGGGTCCTTGAGTTGCTTAGGATTTATCGAGGATTTGTCAAAATGCAATAAAACATGATATGCAATGATGATCTATGTATAACATACCAAATTGAAAATTTGGGATGTTACAAACCTACCCCCCTTAAGATGAATCTCGCCCTCGAGATACGGGTTGGCTAGAAAACAGGTGGGAGTGGTCTTTCCGTAGATCTTCCTCTCGCTCCCAGGTGGCTTCATCTTTTGTGTGGTGACTCCACTGAACTTTGCAAAACTTGATAACCTTGCTGCGGGTAACTCGGCTGGCATACTCGAGAATCTTAACTGGCTTCTCCTCATAAGTCAAATCACTTTCCAACTGTATCGCTTCCAGTGGCACAGTATCTCTCAGTGGTATCTCAGCCATCTCTGCGTGGCACTTCTTCAACTGCGAAATGTGAAATACATCATGTACTCTAGACAATCCTTCGGGCAATTCCAACTTGTAGGCAACTTCTCCCATACGTTCCAACACTCTGTATGGTCCGATAAAACGGGGCGCTAACTTTCCCTTAACTCCAAAGCGCTTCACTCCATGAAGTGGTGATACTCGAAGATACACTTTGTCTCCGACTTCATGAATGGTCTCCTTTCGTTTAGAATCGGCATAACTCTTCTGCCTGGATTGGGCTACCTTGAGCCTATCGCGAATCAACCTTACTTTCTGTTCAGACTCCTTAATCAAATCTGGTCCAAACAACTGACGGTCTCCAACTTCGTCCCATAACAACGGTGTTCTACACCTCCTTCCGTACAAGGCTTCGAAAGGGGCCATCTTCAAACTAGTTTAATAACTGTTGTTATACGAAAACTCCGCATATGGCAAATTGTCGTCCCAACTAGATCCATAATCTAGTGCACATGCTCTCAACATGTCCTCCAAAATCTGGTTGACCCTTTCGGTCTGTCCATCTGTCTGTGGGTGGAAAGCTATACTAAATTCCAGCCTGGTTCCCAATGTTTCATGTAACTGCTTCCAAAACTTCGAGGTAAATTGGGTTCCTCTGTCTGATACAATGGTCCTCGGAACTCCATGCAAACATACGATCCTGGTCATGTATATCTTTGCCAACTTAGCACTGGTGTAAGTGGTCTTCACTGGAATGAAATGAGCCACTTTCGTCAAACGGTCGACTACAACCCATATCGAGTCATAGCCTGAACGAGTCCTGGGTAATCCTGTGATAAAATCCATGCCTATTTTATCCCACTTCCATTCGGGTATCGGCAATGGTTGCAGCAATCCTGCTGGCTTCTGATGCTCTGCCTTCACTCTCTGACATACAGCACAAACTGCTACATACTCCGCAATATCCTTCTTCATTCCGGTCCACCAGAAAGTATTCTTCAAATCCAAATACATCTTGGTATTCCCTGGGTGAATCGAGTATGGTGAATCATGGGCTTCTTGCAAAATCAACTTCCTGATCTCCGGATCATTTGGCACATATACGCGGTCCTCGAACCATAAGGTATCGTGCTCATCCTCACGAAATCCCTTGGCTTTTCCTTTGCTCATCTTCTCCTTTATCTCTTCAATCTCCTTGTTTGTCTTCTGAGCTTCTCTGATCCTTTCCATCAAGGTAGTCTGAATCTCCAATGTCGCTAAATAGCCTCTAGGGACTATCTCCAAACATAGCTCGCGAAGGTCCTCGGTTAACTCCTGAGGTAACTCTCCTGTCATGAGGGTGTTGACATGACTCTTGCGGCTCAACGCGTCTGCTACTACGTTAGCCTTTCCTGGGTGATAATGCAATCTCATATCATAATCTTTAATGAGCTCCAACCATCTCCTCTGTCTGAGATTTAACTCCTTCTGCGTGAAAATATACTTCAAGCTCTTGTGATCCGTGTACAACTCACAATTGTTTCCAATGAGAAAATGTCTCCATGTTTTCAATGCATGCACCACGGCTGCTAATTCCAAATCATGCGTAGCATAATTCTTCTCATGGGGTTTAAGTTGTCGTGAAGCATATGACACAACTCTTCCTTCCTGCATAAGCACTGCTCCAAGTCCTCGACAAGAAGCGTCGCAATAAACTTCATAATCCTTGCGTTGATCTGGCAGAATCAACACTGGTGAGGTAACCAATCGTTTCTTCAGCTCTTGGAAACTAGCTTCACATTCCTCAGTCCAATTGAATTTGGTGTCCTTCTTCAATAGCTCAGTCATGGGCTTAGCAATCTTTGAGAAATTCTCGATGAATCTCCGGTAGTATCCTGCAAGTCCAAGAAAACTCCGGATTTCTCCAACTGTCGTGGGTGATTCCCAACTTGTCACTGTGTCAACCTTGGCAGGGTCTACTGCTATTCCTTCTCCAGAAATAACATGTCCAAGGAATCCAACTTCCTTCAACCAAAACTCACATTTGCTGAACTTGGCATATAATTGATGTTCTCTGAGCTTCTCAAGTACCAATCGTAAATGCTCCTCATGCTCTTCTTCATCCTTGGAAAAGATTAAAATATCATCAATGAACACCACGACGAACTTATCCAAAAACTCCATAAACACTTTGTTCATCAGGTTCATGAAATAGGCAGGTGCGTTAGTCAGACCAAATGACATAACTGTATACTCATACAATCCATATCTGGTGGTAAAGGCCGTCTTGGGTATATCCTGCTCTCGAATCTTTAACTGATGGTACCCTGATCGTAGATCAATCTTGGAAAATACTTTAGCTCCTTGTAAGCGGTCAAATAAATCATTGATCATCGGCAGTTGGTACTTGTTTTTGATGGTCACTTCATTCAAACCTCGGTAATCAACAACCATCCTTAATGATCCATCTTTCTTCTCCACTAGAAGTACTGGGGATCCCCAAGGTGACGAACTTGGGCGAATATAGCCTTTATCCAGTAACTCCTTGATCTGCTTCTTAATTTCTTCCAAATCCTTTGCGGGCATCCTGTACGGTCTCTTAGATATTGGCCCTGTGCCTGGCAAAAGTTCAATAAAAAACTCAATGTCTCTATCTGGTGGCATGCCTGGCAACTCTTCTGGAAATACATCCGGAAAATCCTTCACCACTGGTACTTCCTCCTGTACAACTCCTGATAAGGAATTCACTTGAGTCCTCTTCGGCATATGCCGGGATACATACTTGATCCTTTTTCCTTCCGGGGTGGTAAGCAAAATCGTCTTGCTGGCACAATCGATGTTTCCTCCATACAACGATAGCCAATCCATTCCCAGAATCACTTCCAAACCTTGCGATTCCAAAACAATGAGGTCTGAGGGGAAAACATGCCTACCAATGGCCAGTGGTATCTGAAAACATCCTTGGGTGGCCATATACTCTGCTCCTGGCGAGGTTACTAACATAGGGGTTTTGAGAACTTGGGTGGACATCTTAAACTTGTTTACGAATCCCCTTGATATGTATGAATGCGATGCACCAGTATCGAAAAGAACGGTTGCAGTAAATGACTTAACCAAAAACTTACCTATTACTACATCAGGCTGAGCTTCAACCTCCTCCACGCTCACGTGGTTCACATGTCCTTTGTTGAACGGGTTCGGCTTCTTCCCAGAGCTTCCATTGCCATTTCCATTTTGGGCTTCGGGACAATCAGTAGCATAATGTCCCGTCTTCTGGCACTTGAAACAAGTAATGTGACTTAGATCTCTCTTGGTTGGGGTAGATGGGTTGGTGCGGTTCTGTCCGTTTCCTCCTCCATTCCCATTACCATTCTTGGAGCCATTATGGTTGTGCGAACTACCTCCTCCATGGGTATGCTGAAACTGTCCTCCCGGCTTCGGGGTAAATCGTGGCTTCTGCTGGGCTCCAGAATTGTACTTCCCTTGTCCATACTTCCTCTTACGGTTTTCAATCTGTTGTTGCTTCCCTTCAATCATGAGAGCTCTATCTACCAGCTCCTGGTAGTTGTTGAAGGTTGCTACCATCAACTGCATACTCAGTTCATCATTCAGTCCTTCCAAGAATTTCTCTTGCTTGGCAGCGTCTGTAGCAACGTCATCTGGTGCATAATGTGCTAACTTACTGAATTCCTCCACATACTGGCCTACGGTGCGTCCTCCTTGGCGTAGGTTACGGAACTCACGCGTCTTCATAGCCATAGCTCCTACTGAAACATGAGCTGTACGGAAAGCTTGCTGAAACTGGTCCCATGTGACAGTGTCAATAGGGTGCGTGGCTGCTGTATAATTCTCCCACCATGATGCTGCGGGTCCATCAAGCTGATGTGCGGCAAAACGCACTCTTTCCGCATCTGTACATCCTGCAGTGGTCAACTCCCTTCCAACTTTGCGGAGCCAATCATCTGCTACAATCGGCTCGGTGCTACTGGAAAACACCAGCGGGTTTAGCCTTAAGAAACGGGCTAAGTGATCAATAGGTGGTGGTGGCGGTGGGTTGTTGTTGTTGTTGTTGCCTTGGTTCTGCACTAACACTTGCATCAGGGCATTCTGTTGCTGAATCAACTGGGTGATCTCTGGCGGGAAAACAAATCTGGTGTCGCGTCTCGGAGGCATCTGATAGGTTTAGAAAAGATGAGAGTTAAGAATAGAATGAGGTCTAGAGAGGAAACACTACCCATATGCTCATGAGACAAATTCAATCAATATCACTCAATCAATTCAAACAAGGCAAAATAATCGATCTAACTAGCGTTACAAAGTGCTTGAACTATACTATTAAATGGGGGAAAACTACTCTAATTTGGTGGTCTACTAGAAATTCTGATCCGTTGAAGACTCCATGATGTCTGCTCCAGCTTCATCAATCCAGTCGTCTTCACTTGGTTCCGAGTCGGTGTCGTCGATGATGATGTAGTTATCCGGACAAGTGCATTCGTCGACTTCTGCTTTTGGCACTGGATTTCCCACGAATGCTCCAATCTTCTTCTCCAGGTCGTTAATCTTCCCTACTATTGCGTTGATTTCCTCCAAATAATCTTCGCGTGTAGCCTTGAGTTCTTCTTGGAGCTCCTTGATCTTCGTTAATGCCTTCTTCAGTTCCTCCTTGTCCGTGCACATCTGGTTCTCCTGGTGACGAATATGTTGGTTCTGCTCCTGGATGAAAGCTGCAATTGATCCATCCTTCTTGGTCTTGATCATCTCCCATTGCGCGTCTCGACGTCCACAAATCTGATAAATTGTATCCTTAAGCTCCTGGTGGTAGACTTCTCCAATGCGTCCCATAGCGATGTGTGCGGCCATGCTCTTCCCTAAACTCCAAGTTGGTGCTTCGAAAACCAATCTTATGGCACTAAACATCCTTCCTGGAATGATAACTTGAATCTTCCAGCTCTCCTCTTCAGGTAATGTGGCGTTGTAGGTTCCGGTGATGCTTGGAATTCCTATGTTCAAGTACTTGGTGACTTCCTTCAAGTGTCGACCAAACGACGTGTCTTCATCTGGTTGCATGAACTTGCTCCTTGCATTCGCCATTCCTAAAAGAGTAGAAAGTGGAGAGGGGTCAGAAATGAGAAGAGAGAAGCTTTCTAGGGCTTAAGCTTAGTGGTCGTGTCCTACAGTCAGCATGTGCTCTGATACCAACTTTGTAGCGACCAGACCTCAAATGGCCTGTGCTGCTGTGCACCAGTGTCATCCCTGGATCAGTAATGCTGACACGCACAGTACAAATGGAGGATTTATAATAGAGTAGCAATCACACACTTATTACATCTAATATCTCCGAAGATATTAAGTATGATAAACATGGCTTAAGGCCATCTAATAACGATAACAGCGGAAGACTTGGAAGATAAGTGAGTCCATCAACTCCAGCGGCATCACTGAGTATAAGACCACGACCTAAGGCACCTTACTCGTCGTCTGAAAAGTCTGCAACATGAAACGTTGCAGGCCGAAAATGGGTCAGCACATAGAATATGCTGGCAAAGTAACACATAGAGAGCAATGAACAATAATAATGCTATACTATATGCATATATGGCTGGTGGAAAGCTCTATGGTTACAGTTTTGCGAAAAGCCAATTTTATCCTACTTCAAAGGAATAAATTTTATTTATCTATCATGGTGGTTGTGAAACATTGAGAAGGTACCTCCAACTCAATCCCAATTAAGTGTCATCATTAACCCAACAAAATTAATTATAAGTAACATGGTGATGAGATTCAAATGATAATCCAGGTACTAGATACTCAAGTTGTCCATAACCGGGGACACGGCTAACCATGATTAGTTTGTACACTCTGCAGAGGTTTGCGCACTTTTCCCCACAAGACCCGATCGCCTCCGCTTGATTCTCGCACTGCATGATGTTTGAGAAACGGATGACCGAGACACAGCCTTTCAGAAACAATCCCTCTTTACTCTGGATGGGCCGGTACACCTACTTTCCCCTACATCTGCTAGCCCACCTCTTCAAGAGATCTTGTAACCTACTCAACTATGCTAGAGCCCATAATAGCTTGTGGTTGCACACGGAAGTTTCTAGCATGAATAATCTTATGATCCCTTTGAGCCTGGGTGGCGGTCCTTATACAAACAGACAACACTGGGTGCTCCAGGTGCCTCAATCCACCCAGATGTGAGTTTTAGTTGCCACCTTAAGTTGAACCATTATTAACAATCTCACATCTGTCGTGAATATCACTCAAACCCAATCCACGTCTACGAGCATAGCATGGCAATAATAAAAGCAACGTAGAAGTAACTCCCAAGGGTTTGATAAGAAAAACACGTAATAGGTACTACCTCAACTACTTCCCAATACCCACAATTTTAATCAGATCCTAATCATGCAAGTGTTTGAGGAAAACAGATCTAATGCAGTAAAACTGGGTATGAACGGGATATGATCAAAGTGTTACTTGCCTTGCTGATGATCTGCAAAACCTAGCGAGTCGAAGTAACAAGCGGCACACTCCGGGTACTCTATCGCAAACAGACAAGCATACAATCAGTACTCATCTAATGCACAGGTAAAACTCGAATGAAAGATCCAACCAGAAAGTTCAGCTTAAGAACTCCGGTTTGCAAAAAGAATCAACTCGAAAGAAGCAACGAAAGTCAAACGACGAAAGAAAGAAACTTCGTTTGCTAATCTGGATCTAGGTCAAATTTTACTGTGGCAAAAACTTGTTTGAGTAGGTTAAACGGAAAGAGAATTTCGAGACGAAACTCTAGGCGCTTGAATCGCCTGATTCCGATAAACGAGCGAGAAGTTAAACAGAATCGAAGATTCGATCAGAAATCGAATCTGAGAAAATAACGAGAAAAATCCGACGAAAAAGAAAAACGGACGAACGGTTAAATAACGGACGTTCGTTAACAGAGAAAAACCGACGAACGCGTTCGTTAAAATGAACGGTTCGGTGAACGCTCGCAAAATAATAAAACCGAAAAAAAACCGATCTAGGTTATTTTTTTTAAAATGAACGGTTTTTTTTAAAGA
>NC_057802.1:157237633-157255002 GCF_018294505.1 Triticum aestivum
GTGCGCGAGGAGGAGAGGTGCGAGGTGGGCCGGCGGCCTCGCTGGGCTGCGGCCCGGTCGGGCACGCGCAGTTTTTTTTTAAATAAGTTCCGCGGTAAATAATTCGTAGAAAAATAAATAAAAATCAGAAAAACATGAAATAAATTTTCCCCGTCTAGTTAGAAAATCTAGAATAGGGTGAACATTTTTTTAAATCAAAATAAATATTTTGAGAACATCCAATATTTTTATTGCAATAAAAATTGCAAATAAATTCCAAATAAATTCCAAATAATGATTTTAACATTTTTCCTCCAGTATTTCAATTGTTTTGGAGAAGTCATATTTTCTCCTCTCGTTTATTTTAAAATGAAATATTTTTCCGGAGGGAAAATAATTAAAACCAAAATCCTCGTCTTATTATTTGATAAAAATCAAATATGAGAATTTATGAATTAATCCCCAACTCTCTCCGAGGGTCCTTGAGTTGCTTAGGATTTATCGAGGATTTGTCAAAATGCAATAAAACATGATATGCAATGATGATCTATGTATAACAAACCAAATTGAAAATTTGGGATGTTACACCTGAGAATTGAACGCCAGACGACGCCTGTTGCAATTGGGTTTCTCCGCCGTACCAGCTAGATCGCGATCGTCTTTTTCAGGGTTGGGTTCTTGAGAAGGAGGCCCGCAGAACTCGTCATCGTACCCATGTTCGGCAAAGTACTTATCGACGTTGGTAAATGTACCGCCATCGTTGTCGTCGTCGTCCGGATCCTGTGCCATATGCATGTCCGGATCCTGTGCCATAAGGATGTCCGGCATGTCCGGTAGCGTTGTGCGTTCTTGAAATGGCTTGGCGCTGGCACGACTGGCGGGCTTGTCTGTGGGGTGGTGTCCCCCGCCCCCAAACAAATCTGGCTCTTCGGCCAAAGCAGGGGCCAGCTTACACAGGCGCTGAGGGTCATCACATCATCTTCGTCGGCCCCAGCGGGTCGAATCGGAGGTAACAACTCGTCGCAGCCTGGCAGCACCCGAACCAGTTCAACCCTATACAAGGTGGGTGGCATCGGATTACCGTGGTACACGCGGTTGCCCGGTTGAACGATTCTGCCCTTGGCGACATCAACCAACTCGCCACCCACGAAGTGCAGGAGAGTGAAAGGAACATCGGTGGCGCCCTGCGAAAACATGTAGGGCATCAGGGATGCCCAGTCAAAGGCAAGGAGATGAAGTCATCGGCCGAAAGGCTTAGTTACCGTGATGCCGTCGAGCTCGGCTAATGTTGAGGCACCGCCAACTGCGGGCGTGCAATTGACGGAGGGGTCGCTTGCTGGCGAGGTGCTGGCCGGCGTACACCCGGGTGCATTAAGCTCCAATGCCCGTGCCGGCGCCGGAGACACGAATACCGCCTCCGCCGGAGACACCAATGGCGCCGCCTGCGCGTTGTGCGAGTTGCTAGCCGTGAAGCTGGGAACCGGGGGAGGCCCCTGTTGGCCGCCCGCAATCCACGTCGTCAGCCCCTGAATCAAGGTAGGCACAATGGCGGTCAGCGTCGTTCCCAGTTGTTGTTGCACTTGCTCTTGGACAATCTCCGGAATCCGCGCCACTTGTGCCTTGAGTTCTTGAACCTCGCGCGACTGTCTTTCCGAGCTGGTCTTTTTCTCCTTTCGCCCACCAGCGGTATAGTATGACGACCATTTTGTAGACAAGCCTTTGCCGGCCACACGACCAGCTGACGACGGCTTACTGAGCTTATCCTTGTTTTTCATTACGTTCAACGCCCTATTTAAAGGGGTGTCAAAAGAGGAGCTCTGAGACGACCCCGTGCTACTGCTTTCAGCCTCCTGCGGAAGGAATGTGAACCATTTAGAAATTTGGCTTCATTAATTAGAATGGAACCATATGGAGCTAATTACGCGGGGGTGTATTCCTTACCAGAACAAGCTCAAGCGCCCTGGTCTTCGGATCCGTGATAAGCTCCTTTATTACCGGGTCCTCCTTGTACCGGGCCCTGACAAAGTTCCTGGTCTGCTTGTCACGTAATTTCTCGAAGCGGGGCGGTAGGCCTTGCTCGGCACGCTCCGCGTCCTCCTTGTCCCATATAGGCTCCGCCACTCTGTAACCGCCGGGACCGAGTTGGTGGACCCCTAAGTTCAACTCCCGCATTTCTTTCCCCCACTGACTTGATTCGGAGGTTGCGCTGCTCTCGCACTTGGTCTTGAACTCCTTGTAGTCATCTTCGCTCATCAAAGGATATTTCGCCTTGATCTTCTCATAACTATCACCTTTTTCAATCATTGCCTTCACCGTGCTTCTCCATGTAGACAGGGCCGTGCTCATCCTCGTGAGGGCGGCACTGTTCACGTTATTCCCTGAGAGGCGTGTGTTTGCAAACTCAGCGGGGAACTTGTATCGTTCGTGCAGCTTCGTGAAGAGGAGGCTGCGCAAATTCCCTCGGTCCTTATGCCTTAGGTTCTCGGTGTTGATCGAGACGGTGCTCCCGAGAATGCACCCGAGCTGAACCGAGTACCCCTTGACTACTTGTTTGGGCGCCGTTGGATGCCCGTCGGAGTTCACTTCAGTAAATTCCTCCTTGACGGTGCCGAGCACGTTCGGGCACCGGTCCTTCCGTTGCCTCTTTGGTTGGCTGCCATCTGTGCGTGCGCCGCCATCATCAGTGGTGGCATCCTCGACGGCACCATCAGTGGTGTCATCCCCGACGCCACTAGGGGTTGTGTAGTCAGTATCGGTGTCTTCCGCGGCGGCGTCCTCATAGCGGTGAGGTTCTTCCTCCATCTCCTGGGACAGCTCCCACAATTGCTTGCCGCCCGAACCGCCGTCCTCATCGTTGTGGGCCATGTTTCGCTCTAAATAGGAAAAAAGTTTGGTCAAAAAGTTGGTTATTGTCAAGCAACAAGATCATGGTCTCATCATTTAGGGTTTGTCGACACCGAGGCATCCTAAAAGCTAAGCTTTTATCATTTAGGGTTTGTCGACGCCGAGGCACCCTAAAAGCCTAAGCGTACATCATTTAGGTTCTCATCGACACCGAGGCACCCTAAAAGCTAAGCTGGGAAGGAGAATTCTAAGTTGGGCCTAATCACTTGGCTCTATTGCCACCTATGGTTTAATGCAGCAAGAATAAAGGGGCAGTTGATCCTACGTAATTAAGTACTAAGACCCCGACCCATGCATTAGTCACAAGTACCCCATATGTCCTATTTTTAGCAAAGTCATGCTAACATTCACGGAAAATTTCAGCATGACCTTTGCTGAAAATAGGACACATGGAGTACCCGAATTTTCCGGAACGGAAGTTAATCGACATTCCAGCAAACTCAAGGGCCTCTCGGTGTTTACAGAAATTGTTTTCTGTAAAAGATGATCATCGTCTTTACAAGTCTTTCTCAATGGGATCACAAGTAATTCAGAGGCATCACAAGTAATTCAGAGCATCACAAGGCATTAGTAGTTCAGTACATGAACCAGTTTTACAAAGCACATCAATATGTAATGTATTTCATTGTGGAGTGATATAAAGTATGTTACAGCAAAGAAACAGCTTAATCCATGCCTCAGCTTATCAACAGTCATTACTTGTCAAATACAGAAGAAGGAACAATTTATTTGTGACATAGTTACAAATGAGGACAGAATAAAGCAACACCCTACACTAGCCTAAAAACAAGTGAAGTTTCACCCATATAAGAACAAGTGAATTCTAGTCACATTAACACTCCTGGTTTTCTACAAACACCAAGTACTAGGGCACACAAAAGTTCTGAAATTTGTGTGCCTAACTGAATTAACTGAATTTTCAGTAACCGAATAAACTGAATTTTCAAAACTGCAAGAAGCCATTTAAAAAATCCTCTCATCTCATATGAGGAGTGCTAGTCCTAAGACTAATAGTTTGTTGTGCAGTACATCTATAGTGATGCCCTGTCCATTTGTCCCTCCCCAACTAGATACTAGAGTAGCACTGTTGATGCCCTGTTCTTGCTGAACTTTATGACAGTATATACAACAACTTATCCTCTTAAGCCAAAACAACTTTGTAAAAGCCAGATGCAACTTGTTGAGCTAATTTTGTAGATGACCCATAAGACAAACTGAAAATAGTTGTTGTTGTTGAACTAATCTGACCACTATAACCTGTTCATCATTCAGCCATAGTTGTTGTTGCTGCTACAATTTCAGCAAGCAACATGCTTAAATCCAGTGCTTGTTTGACTTTACTGAATTACCAACGCATGGCACACAACACATTTATATTTTGTCAGGTCACACAACACATGCCTGAGGAGGAAGATTGAATTTTCTACAGAAGCATCATCAGGTACACTTCAACATGTGCTAGCAGCAACAAGTGGTCAATATTCATTCTTATTTATGGTCAATATTTATAACATATCAACAAATGGCAGGAATATTGAGTAATCTAATGCAGTTTGATCTACTGCAAATAATCTGTTGCAATTTGATCTACTCCAGAAAACTTTCAGTAACAAGTGAGAAGCATCTGCATTTTCTTAGTGAACTTTTGAGTGCATTTATCACTTGTTGGAGTATGCTACAGCTTCTGCAAATCACAAACTCCTTTAGTTTACATCTCAGTTTTAGCTAACACTACAGTTTCAGTGAAGGAGTCATAAATGAATAACAGGCACTATAAATGAATTTGATGGCATCAAACTGAATTTTCACTATAATATGTTCATCATTTAGCAGCAGTGTACAACCTTTGTCCTGGATTATTTCTCTACCTTCGTATCCACTGACTGAATTTCCTCTACAGCTTGACAACCAGTGTAAACTACTGTACTGAGAACAGCAAATTCAAACTCACAGCAACAAATTGAACAGTGAGTAAGCCTGAAGATTCTTCTCAGGCAAACCCCCAACCCTAGCTACTTAATACTCCAACCCCCTTTCCTTGTCCAAAATTCTCCAACCCCCAACCCTAGAACACATCAGAAGGAAATCAAGAGGGGGAAGAGGGGGAAGCGGCTCGGGTGCTCACTGGGAGGTCGAGGGCGACTCGGGGTAGCTGGAGCTAGTCGAGGCGGCGCGAATTCGGCGTCGAGCGGTGGCGATGGTGGCCGAGGCGGAGGAAATCGGCGGGCGTCGAAGGGATGGCTCGAGGGCGTCCGAGCTCGTCCGGGTCCTCGTAGTCAAAGAGGAAGACCTCCTCCTCGTCCTCCTCCTGGTCCTCCTCCTCAGGCTCGGGGCGCGGGCGAGCTACAGTGGTGGGGGCGCGGGGGAGCTGCAGTGATGGGGGGCGTGGGGGCGGCGGCGCGGGGGAGCTGCAGTGGTGGGGGGCGGCGGGGGTGGAGTCCGGCGGGGGTCGGGGCGGCTGCGTCGTGGGTCGGGGCAGCGCGCGGGTGGATCTTGGCGAGGGAGAGGGACAAAGGGGAACTGGCGAGGGAGAGGGAGGAATTAGCTATAGGGGGAAACTTACTAATGGCACACCACGAAGCGGTGCGCCATTAGAATTTTTTTATATAGCAATGGCGTACCCACGGTCGGTGCGCCATTAGTAAACTTTTTTTTATATAGCAATGGCGCACCAGCCAGAGGTGCCCCATTAGTAATCTTTTTTATTATTATTATTTTTTGTTGCATCTAATAATTTTTTAGAAAATGAATATGAATATGAAACAGTAATAATTTTTTATAAAAACAGTAATAATATTTATGAATATGAAAAAATCATCAAATTTATTATTTGAAAATATAATCAAATTTGTTTTTTTTGCAATTTTAGTTGCATTCATTTGTGACGGTGGAGCGGGCCGGGGAGGGTGCGGGGGATCGTCGGCGGCGGTGGAGCGGGGGAGGGTGTGGGGGGTCGGCGACGGCGGCCGGTGGAGCGGGGTAGAGGGTGCGGGGGGTGCTCGGCGGCGAGGGGGACCGGATCTGGCGAGGTAGGATAGCGATCGAGATGGAGGGGGATCGAGATCGAGTGTCTATGAAATTTAAAAATATTCATGAGTTCAAAAAGTGCCCATGAAATACAATCGTGAAATGAAGGCTACAATTTAAATACAATCGATCTTAGCTAGCTGTCTGTTCACAATCTTCTTGCCCTTATTTTTCTTAAATGGAGTTCTTCTCTTGAACGGACGTCCTTTAGGTAGGGTGGTCCTGCTTCTTCTTGTGGTGTATGCTGATACTTCATCGTCGTCGTCATGTTGCATCTTCGGGTCGCCGTACTTGTCGAAGTCTTGCTCATTGGCAACTCCATCCATTCCGATGATCTTCCTTTTGCCTCTCCTCACGACAACACGACTGGGCTTTGACGGTCGGTAATGAAGAAGCATTGGTACACTTGGGAAGCCAGTACCCATGGCTCATTTTTCGCGGTGACGTTCGCGCCTGCGGTCTTGGATTTGGCTTCGGGTATAACCATGGTGGTGAAATACCGGTATTCTTTTATGACGCTCTTGGCCCATCTGACACGGAACATCGGGACCTTCTCTCCAGCGTAGCTCAGCTCCCAGATCTCCTCGATCCTTCCGTAGTATCTGTCCTTGTCGTTACCGGTGTAGGATTCCATCGTTACCCCGGAGTTCTGATAACCATCGCTCTTCATGTCCTTGTCCTCGGTGTAGAATGTGTAGCCGTTGATATCGTACGCCTCATACGTCATCAGGTTGTGCTCGGCGCCCTGTGACAAGGTGAATATGAGTTGTTCTTCCGCGGAAGAATCCTCATGTAAAGGGTACGACAGAAGCTTCTGCTTGATCCAACGCGTGAAACATGAGTTGTGCTCTTTGATTATATCTCCGTCCGTCCTCTGTTGGCCTCGGTCATTGTACGTCTTCTCAATAAAGGTTTTGTGCTCTACCACCCAAGGATCGACCACGTCTATGTGTTGTAGCGCGACTAGGTTTGCTCTTTCAAAGTCGGCGAGTCGACCATCGAAGTCGACATGCATTTCGCGGCGACCCTCACGGTGACCCCATCCAGCGAGCCTGCCGAGGTGCCTGTTGACGGGAAGACCAACGGGGTTCTCAATGCCTAGATAATTCGTGCAGTAGGAGAGGCACTCTTCGGTCAGAAAGCCCCTGGCTATGCTTCCCTCTGGACGTGACATGTTGCGAACGTATCCTTTGATGACACCATTCATCCTTTCGAACGGCATCATGCTGTGCAGGAACATCGGCCCGAGTTGGATGATATCCTCCACGATATGGACCATCAGATGCACCATAACGTCGAAGAATGCGGGCGGGGAGTACATCTCAAGGTCGCATAGTATCACCACGATCTCTTCCTGTAGCCTTCTGAGTTGCCTCACGCCAACCGACTTCCGAGAGATGACGTCGAAAAAATGGCATAGGCCAAATAGCGTTTCACGGACGTGCGTGTCCATGATCCCACGGATTGCAACTGGAAGTATCTGCGTCATCAGCACGTGACAGTCGTGAGACTTCATCCCGCTGAACTTCTGCTTCGCTGAGTCTAGGTATCTGCTTATCTTCCCCGCGTAACCGTAAGGAAGTTTTACTCCTACGAGGCAGGTGAAAAACTGATCGATCTCCTCCTGACTTAGAGTGAAGCACGCGGGAGGGAAGTCATTTCCGGTCTTCTTGGCCTTTTTGCCTTTGCGACGACTTTCCGTGTCCTGCTTCGCCTCATCATCATCATCATCATTAGCGTGAAGCTCCTCCCTGATGCCCATTGATTTCAAGTCTGCCCATACTTTCGGCCCATCATTGGTCCTCTCTGGCATGTTGAGCAGGGTACCAAGCAGACTCTCGCACACGTTCTTCGTGATATGCATGACATCAAGGCTGTGAGGCACACGGTGGATCTTCCAGTACGGCAAGTGCCAGAAAACAGACCTCGTTTTCCATACCTTCAGCAGTGGCTCTGGCGCCTTTCGCTTCTTTCCCGGCTCTGGCGCCTTTTGCTTCTTTCCCGGCAGTGGGCAATCTTTCCAATTTTTCAACAGCTCGTCTATTTCCTCGCCGCTCCTCGTACGCGGGCGTCTTTGGGGTTCGGTTTCACCATCGACCAGATCCTTGCGTTTCCTCCACAGGTCATCGTCGCGAAGCCACCTTCGATGTCCCATGATCACGGTTTTCGAAGACCCAGGATCTCTATCTAGCTGGCGATACGTTGTGTCATCCATGCACCTGACGCATCCAGAAAATCCGTGGACCACCTGCCCCGCGAGATATCCATAACCGAGATAGTCGTGCACCGTCGTGAGCAGTGCGGCTCTCGTAGGGAAATATTGTTTCTCTGCGGCGTCCCACGTATTGGCTGGCGTTTTCCACAGCGTGTCTAGCTCCTCTTTCAGCAGCCCCAGATACAGATTGATGTCGTTCCCTGGTTGTTTCGGCCCTTCAATTAGCATACTCATGTGAATGTACTTCCTCTTCATGCACAACCAGGGGGGAAGGTTGTACATCCACACAAACACAGGCCAGGTGCTATGTGTGCTTCTCTGGCTGCCAAACGGATTGACTCCATCGGTGCTCGCGCCCAGCACGATGTTCCTTGGATCCTTCCCAAATTCTCGGTGTTCGAAGTTCAACGCTTGCCACTGGCTCCCATCCTTAGGGTGACTCTGCATCTTGTCTTTTTTATTTATCTCCGGATCATTTGCGTCATCTTCTCGCTTCTTCTCCTCCCTATCCGCATGCCAACGTAGGAGCTTTGCTACCTTAGGGTCCACGAAATACCGCTGCAGACGAGGAGTGATTGGAAAGTACCACACCACTTTTTGAGGAGCTTTCTTCCTCTTCTTGTATCGAGTGACGCCGCACACCGGACATATGGTAGACTCCGCGTGCTCGTCCCGATAAATGATGCAATTGTTCATGCACACATTGTATTTCACGTGCGGTAAATCCAGATGACACACAATTTTGTTCGCCTCCTCGAAACTGGTCGGGCACTTGTTCCCCTTGGGAAGACGTTCGTGCCAGAATGCCATGTTCTCGTCGAAGCATGAGTCGGTCATTTTGTGTTTTACCTTCATCTCCAGAGCCATGAGCGTTACTTTCAGGCGGGTATCCTCGGGCCTGCATCCTTCATACAATGGAGTAACCGCGTCTATCTCCAGTTGATCCAGCTTGGCTTTCTCTCGGGCGGCAGCTCTTGCGTTATCCGTCTACTTGAGAAGCAGCTCTTGAATATGAGGGTCCTGCACCCAGCCCATCGATAGTCCATCGTCGTCTGCTCCGCCGGCATCTTCATCTTCATGATCATGCCCTTCGTCTGCTCCCGCATCTTCCTCATCATCATATCCGACATCTTCTACATGATGACTGTGTACAGCATCACCGTCGTGATCATATCCTGGAGATTCTTCGTCTTCTCGCCCGCCCGAGCCACGGTGGTTGTCTTGCTGCCCATCCTCATTTCTTGCCCGACCCCCATGGACGACTTCATAGTCATCTTCATCACC
Organism: Triticum aestivum; assembly: GCF_018294505.1. Classification (NCBI taxonomy): domain Eukaryota; kingdom Viridiplantae; phylum Streptophyta; class Magnoliopsida; order Poales; family Poaceae; genus Triticum; species Triticum aestivum. The sequence continues at coordinate 157,247,043 of NC_057802.1, forward strand.
TTGCCACCGATAGCCATCGATGAAACCACGCAAGAGCAGGTGGTCCCGCACCTGCCCGGAATCCGGGTCCGCAATAAGGCTCTTCAGCTTGCATCTTCGACACGGACATCTTATCTCCGTCTCGTTCTTTTCAAGCATCTCGGCCTTCGCGGAGCTCAAAAACCTATTCACGATGCCTTCGGTCATCGTGCGGACCATGGTCGCCTGCGGGGTAGAGCAAAACGATATTTTAGAACCAAGAAAAAATTTGGCATGACTTTCCCTAAAAATAGGACCAGAATGCATAGTGCCAAAATTCTCGCCGAAACAGAAATGAATCAACATTCCGGCAAAATATTGGCAACTATCGCATTTCAAATACCGGTACCTGCAAACACAAACATATATGCAACACCACAAACATATGCAACACCACAAACATACATAGATCTAGCTAGGGCATAAAAAGTGCATGTGCACGTTGTTCGAGAGGGAGAACAACATAAAGATAGCTTCCCCCTTACTTACCTATCAAAAAAGGTAATTTAACCACTTAATTTGGATGAATTTATGGTGCAAATGAGGTGAGGAGGAGGAGGAGGCAGCCGAGACAAGCTTGGAGGAGGAGGTGGAGAGAATGAAGTGGGGAAAGCGAGTGGGTAGGTGTGGCTGTCCAAAATATCTAGCTCGTGCCAGGTTACTAATGGCGCACCACCACCTAATGCGCCATTAGTAACCCTGGTTACTAATGGCGCACCCGCTGGTGGTGCGCCATTAGTAGTTTTTGCAAAAAAAAACACTAATGGCGCACCAGGGAACAGTGCGCCATTACTAGTTCAAACTACTAATGGCGCACTGTACCCTGGTGCGCCATTAGTAGTTTTGCAAAAAATTAAAAAAAATATAGTAGTGGCGCACTATGTGGCCGGTGCGTCATTACTAGTTAGAACTAGTAATGGCGCACTGTGCCCCGGTGCGCCATTAGTATGTTTGGAAAAAAATTGTTACTAATGGAGCACCGTCTGTCTGGTGCGCCATTAGTGTCTTTCACACTAATGGCGCACCAGCACATGGTGCGCCACTGCTATATAGTAGTGGCGCACCACATGTCTGGTGCGCCATTAGTAGCCATTCCATCTTAGCCCTTTTCCTAGTAGTGTTCCATTGATCTCTACAAAGAATACAGAGGGCTGCAAAGCATATGCCTCAACCCATACCTTACTGAACTACTCACACATGGAGATCGGATCGCATGAAGAACACATCTTGAAGATCAATTAATTGATAACATGTCTTACAATGGATGTCTTGTGCAATACACGATTACAAGTATGAACTAGAGGGAGATGGATTATGGTAGTGATGGTGGCTATGGAGATGGAAATGGTGGCAGCTAGGGTTGATGGTAGAGGATGAAGATAGGGTCCCCTTTATAATATTTGTTCAGATTGACGAGGAGCCTTGGAATTCACGCCCTACAACCGCTCATACGAGTGCTCGCGGTCGTATGGAAGGCCGTCTTTTGTGTTGTTTCCTTCGGTGCGCCTCCTGATGTTTTTTTCTATCGCCTTTTCCACTCATTTTCATGTTCACACGTGATTTCTTCCCTTTTAGCCCATTTCCTATGAAAACACACAAAGGTAGGATTTGTGAAAGCCTTTGTATTTATTAGTCATTAATAGCAATATCAGAGCGAATATCTCAGTTTTAATGAAATATCTCAGTTTAAACAAATGGTAAATGAGCGTAAAAATATCACTCATCACCTCCATCAATGGTCCAGGTGGCTACAGGCCGGCTCGTGGAGGCAGAAGCTCCAAGCCATCATGTCGTTCAACAAGTTGCCGCTCCGAGCCAGCTCGCTGAGTAGTGGCGTGTTGCTCCAGGCCGGCACGTCGTAGACCACAGTGGCTTAGGCATCGTGGCTGCCGTGGACGGCGTTGTGTCACACCGCTCCTCCCGTGCGTGCAACTGTACCATCCGTCGTCAAACGTGTCCATGACCGCGCCCTGCCGGCGGAGGTCGGCAATGCGGCATCCAGCACGTCCACGCCCACCGAGGTCATCGAGGAGAAGTAGAACACGGGAGGCCGCCGGCGCTTGGGTCCGATGAAGGCCACCGCCGAGCGATGCCGACGTACACAGCTGGTGTCTTGCCTGGTTCAGAGCAGACCATCGTCGACCACCACCTCGGCTTCACGGATGCGGAGCCCCCAATCCCCTCCGGCTAATGCACCCCCTTTTCCACTCCGATGAACGGCGCAGCCAGACATAGGGAAGATACGGGAAAGAATATACCTCTGGGGCTCACGGCGGTACGACGAGCGGGCTGCCGGACATGGGAAAGATAAAGGGATCCGCCGCGGTCGGCCGTAGACTAGTGTAGTGTATCTGTGTCGTGGGAGTGGAGCTCCGCGCGACATGACGTGCACATAGATTTAGCTCTTTAATTAAAATATGTCCAAAATGTAATGAATTTTGTTGTTTATATGAAATATGTTGTATTTGCGTTAATTTCATCCTATTTGTTAAAAAAGTGTTGAAATATATGCACCGAGCGTTGAATGACGGCCTTCCTCGTCCATATCCGTGGACTAATCCCCTGTCCACGCGCAGGTGCAGGATAAAATTTCGGATCGCCAGATGCCCTTATACCGTAAAAAGTGCCACTGCCTTGACTTGTGAAGTTGTGCTCCTCTAGCTGGACTGTACTAATGCTCTTGCCACTAGTTAGTAGGAGGACCCCATGGGGTCCGTTAACCTTTCTTTGACCTAACTAGTCGCCAATGAAAGAAGAGATTAACAACTCGATGTGTATCTTTCCAACTCGCAAGCACTGGTTTCGCTTTCAATTGAAATAGATTCAGCGAGAATTGGAGAATGTTCTAGGATACGGGACTCCTTTTTATACAATGAACAATCTACTCTTGCTGGTTCACTAAGCTACTACATACACAATTTAGATTTTGGAAAATGTTAACTACTTGTTTGCATGCACAGATTTACGTTCAATAATCCTTGGAGCTTTCAGTTTGACACGTCCTCGTTGGTGATTTCTTAGAGCCCATTTTCCATCAATAGGATCTCCCAAGTCGTGGACCACACATCCTCACAAGGCCTTTCCCACATAAACATCCACAGTATATTCAATATGTATCGGAGCGAGTACTAAAATTTGGCAGTAATTAAATATTTATTTGAAGACTATATGTGCTGAGAATTGAATATACAGGTGCATGTTTAAAATTGCAATTATTAGTTGCTTACAAGAGAACAATTTTTAGAAAACTGAAGGAGACCTAATTTGGTAAGACGTTTATTATGTGTGAAAAAATTTAGGATACCTTTGATTTTAAGAATTTTGAAGTATTGAAATTCTTAGAAATTTTTTCTATGAGTATTAACTTGTATAGGATTTTTGTAAGGTTCTCTTTGCATCAAACTGTATAGAAAAATTTCTACCCACACGTACTTCTTTAAAAGAAAAAGAAAATGTGGTCCAGCCAAACACTTGGGTTCAAATGAAATCATGTAGGATTGGCATGGACATGGCATTGCGATCTTATGTTTTTCCTATTCTCATGATTTCAGGATTCTACGAAGGGAGATGTTCTAAATTGGCCAACCGGCCGAGCCACGCGCCTGTCGCGAGTCACCACGCGCAGTGGGCCTCTCACCCATCACGCCCTCGTACCCTATCATTTTGTCCCAGAGACGCATTCGTGGCCACTCGTCGTCTTCCCACCGCTCCCGAACCCATCTCTCTCATCGTCCCATTACACCTCTCTATCGACTCGTCTCAGAGCACCTCAGCCTCCCAGCCACTCCACCACCTTCCCTTTTCCCACAACAACACGACGATGAGCAATTCAATTGTTGCCCGCTCGTCTTAGAGGAGGGGGCACGATTGCGGCCAAACATGGAGCGATATTGTGCGAGGCTCAGTAGATGCCTGCAAGCCGTGAAGTCATCGTGGGCGAGGTTGTGAGCCAAGCAAGAGTTAGTGCGACGGTCGTCGCCATTGATGTGAACTAGCGACGAGGGATGTTGGAACCAGCAATGTTTCGCTGCTGAAGCTGCGACCGGCGGTGCAAGATGTTGCGACTCGCATGAGCCGAAGTTGCGACCCGGTTGCGCAAATGCTAGAACCAGCGGTACGGGATGCTGCGACCGACAAGAGTTGAAGCTGCGGCCCGGCTGTGCTGGATGCTGGAACCAGCAGCTGGCCATCTGCAAGTCGCAACTAGCCATAGGAAGAAACTAGGACGAAGGGGCGCGAATGCTTGCACCGGACCACGCTGTTGAGTATCGTGATTAGTTAGTAAACGTAGGATAGTGTAGGATTTGTTTTTACATTGTCTAGTACTCTAAGTTAGTCATGTACTCCTATATATATATATGTCCACTAGGCTCCAACAATACATCAAACAATTCCACCAATCTCCTTCCATATTCCCTTCTATATGGTATCAGTCTTATCTCGGTCCTAAAACCTAGCGGCCGCAGCTTCCGCACTAGCCTCCCCCGGGGAGGTTGATCTCCACTCGGGCTGCGTAACCCGTTCCTAGGGTTCGTCTGCCGATCGCATTGATCGGCTGTCCTAAAGAGTTTTTTCCTGATTTGTTGATTGGGGTTTTTCTCTCTCGCTGATCGATTGATCGGTGTTATTTTTCTTTAGTTTTTCAAACTAAGATCGGTATGAGTCGCTCGCTGCCATCTGTCGACGCATGTCTACTTCGTTCGCATCTGCACAACGCTCTGGGCTCCACGCACGCCACGCATCAGCTGTGCTCGTAGGCGGTCGCTGGAGTGGTAGTGCATTGGACGCTCATCCTCGTCGTGCGTCCACTCGGGCGTAGCGCTAGCCTCGCCATGCACTTGGCTGCAAGACTGCTCTACACATGTTTTGCCCCATGTAGATGTGGTGTGCTGCGTCGGTGTGGCCTACGGATCCTCCCGAGCTGCAATGTGTCGGCTCTGTGCCGCACGTTCGGTCTGATCAGATTGTCTCTGAGTATACGCGCGTTTCCACCGATCGAGCAACGGGCTGCCACTGCGTCACCTCGTCGAGCCGAAACACCGCCGCCCTATGGTTCTCCCCGTGGCTGCACCGACCCGTACGCCGCCGTTGCGTTGTCCCTTCGGGTTGTAGTGCCACTGTGACGCCCCCGATTCAATCGTACACTAATCATACACGCAAACGTGTACGATCAAGTTCAGGGACTCACGGGAAGATATCACAACACAACTCTAAAAATAAAATAAGTCATACAAGCATCATAATACAAGCAAGGGGCCTCGAGGGCTCGAATACAAGTGCTCGATCATAGACGAGTCAGTGGAAGCAACAATATATGAGTACAGACATAAGTTAAACAAGTTGCCATAAGATGGCTAGCACAAACTGGGATACAGATCGAAAGAGGCGCAGGCCTCCTGCCTGGGATCCTCCTAAACTACTCGTGGTCGTCGCCAGCGGCCTGCACGTAGTAGTAGGCACCTCCAGTGTAGTAGGAGTCGTCGTCGACGGTGGCGTCTGGCTCCTGGGCTCCAGCATCTGGTTGCGACAACCAGGTAGAATGGAAAGGGGCAAAAGAAGGAGAAAAGCAACCGTGAGTACTCATCCAAAGTACTCGCAAGTAAGGATCTACACTACATATGCATGGGTATATGTGTAAAGGGGCCATATCGGTGGACTGAACTGCAGAATGCCAGAATAAGAGGGGGATAACTAGTCCTGTCGAAGACTACGCTTCTGGCAGCCTCCATCTTGTAGCATGTAGAAGAGAGTAGATGGTAAGTTCACCAAGTATCATCGCATAGCATAATCCTACCCGGCGATCCTCCCCTCGTCGCCCTGTGTGAGAGCGATCACCGGGTTATATCTGGCACTTGGAAGGGTGTGTTTTATTAAGTATCCGGTTCTAGTTGTCATAAGGTCAAGGTACAACTCCGAGTCGTCCTTTTACCGACGGACACGGCTATTCGAATAGATAAACTTCCCTGCAGGGGTGCACCACATAACCCAACACGCTCGATCCCATTTGGCCGGACACACTTTCCTGGGTCATGCCCGGCCTCGGAAGATCAACACGTCGCAGCCCTACCTAGGCACAACAGAGAGGTCAGCACGCCGGTCTAAATCCTATGGCGCAGGGGTCTGGGCCCATCGCCCATTGCACACCTGCACGTTGTGTGGGCGGCCGGAAGCAGAACTAGCCCCCTTAATACAAGAGCAGGCTTACGCTCCAATCCGGCACGCGCCGCTCAGTCGCTATCATCACGACGGCTTCGGCTGATACCACGACGTCGAGGGCCCATAACTGTTCCCGCGTAGTTGGTTAGTGCGTATAGGCCAGTGGCCAGACTCAGATCAAATACCAAGATCTCGTTAAGCGTGTTAAGTATCCGCGAATGCCGATCAGGGCCAGGCCCACCTCTCTCCTAGGTGGTCTCAACCTGCCCTGTCGCTCCGCCACAAAGTAACAGTCGGGGGTCATCGGGAACCCAGGCCCACCTCTACCGATGGAGCCACCTGCCCCTTCAGCCCCATCTCCGAACAGTATCATAAGTAATGTAACAGTATAAGTATATATCATATGCCCGTGATCACCTCCCGAAGTAATCACGGCCTAGTAGTATAGCATGGCAGACGGACAAGAGCGTATGGCCACTGATGGAATACTAGCATCATATACTAAGCATTTAGGATTGCAGGTAAGGGTAACAACTGTAGCAACAATGACAGGCTATGCAGCAGAATAGGATTAACCGAAAGCAGTAACATGCTACACTACTCTAATGCAAGCAGTAGAGAGAAGGGATAGGCGATATCTGGTGATCAAGGGGGGGGCTTGCCTGGAAGCTCAGCCGGGAAGGAGGGGTCATCAACACCGTAGTCGTACTGGGTAGGAGCGGCGTCGGTCTCGGTGTCTAGCGAGAGAAGAGGGGGAAGAAACAATAAATACAATGCAAACAAATGCATGACGATGCATGGCATGACAAAGCGTGATGCTAGGTGTGCCCAATCGCGGTAGTAGGTGATACCGGCGAAGAGGGGAAACATCCGGGAAAGTATTCCCGGTGTTTCGCGTTTTTGGACAGATGAACCGGAGGGGAAAGTTGCGAGTTCGATAGGTTAGGGATGTGTGGCGGACGAACGGGCTTCGGTTTCGCCTCGTCGTTCTCAGCAACTTTCATGTACAAAGTATTTTCATCCGAGCTACGGTTTATTTTATATGATTTTCTAAAGTTTTAAATTATTTTTAGAATTTATTTAATTAATTTAATTCAGCATTATCCAGAATAGTACATGCTGACATCATCATGATGCTAGCATGACGTCAGCAGTCAACAGGATGTTGACTGGGTCAAACTGGTGTGTGGGTCCCACCTGTCATACACTTTTAGGTTAATTACGATTTCACTAATCTAATTATTGTTTAATTAAACTAACTAGTTAATTAGATTAATTAAATAGGATTAACTAACTTAATTAATTCACTAATTAATTAATTTAATAATTATTATTTTTATATTCATTTTTGTAAACGGTCCAGGGGCTGGGCCCCACTTGTCATGGGCCCTGGGGGCCTATCGGGTCCGGGCGACGGGCGTTATCGGGTGCGGGCGCCGCGCACCCGCACGAAGGCGACGGAGGGCGCCGTGCCCACGACACATCCAGGGGAGGGCGCTGGCCGCGGCGAGGAGGCGGAGGCGCTCGGCAGCGAAGCCAAGGGCGGAGCGGCGGCGTAGGCGGAGCAGGGCAGCAGTAGCTGGGGACGAGCGTGGTCGACCGCGACGCGGACGGGCGTGTGGGCGTGCGGGAAGGGGAACCACGACAGCGGCCAGGAACGAGGAGGGGCGCGTGCGCGCGCAAGGGCGGCGGCACGCAGCGTGGCGGGGAGCCGCGGCAGCCGGCGGTGTGCGGGCGAGCAGCGGCGAGGCCAGGCGTGGGCGGAGCAGCAGCGCCAACAGAGGCG
>NC_057802.1:157255560-157262599 GCF_018294505.1 Triticum aestivum
CGGCCTCCTCCTCTCGATCCCGATCCAATCGGGAGATAGGGGGAGATATTTCGGGGGGAGGAGTGGGGGGTTTCGGTGGGGCGAGTGGGGAGTGGGGGAGGTTTATGGGGTGCGGGGGTGGGCCGGCCTGGTGGGTCGTGGCCTAGTTGGGCCGGTGGCCTCCTGGGCCGGAGCCCGGGGGGTTCCTTCCTTTTTTGTATTTATTTGTTTTCTGTTTTTATTTCTTTTCTTTTATTTATTTTGTTTTCTATTTTAACTCACTTTAAAATATTTAGGCAATTTCTAAAAATGAGTTCTCTCCACAATAATTACCTAGGCATTTAACTGCACACCCTGAACATTTTTATTTTAATGTTTGAAAACTTTTGTTGCTTGCCATATTTTGAATTGATTTTTGATTCGGTTTTGATCTAACGAAAGATTAGCAACAGTAACGGAGGTGATGTGGCATCATTAGCAAAGTTTTACTGTCGCGTAATTATCTGGGCGTCACAATTCTCCTCCACTACAAGAAATCTTGTCCCGAGATTTTAAGAGGCGGAGTAAATGGAAAAGTTGTGGTTGCGAAATTCTAACGGATCTTCTCAGTCTTGATTGCTCTTCCCGAAGTAGTCGATCCCTTTTGTTGATGTCTTCAGTTCTCTGTTTCAGGGCATCATGACAAAGTTGTCATTCTTCCTTCATGATCTTCATCGTACTTACGGAAAAAAAAGAGGGGTATTCCGGGAGAACGGACCCTTGCAAGGTTGACTATCTGGTAGATAACATCGGGCAAGGTGGCGGAAAGTAACTCTCGAATTGAAACCTTAGAAAATATCGAGAGCAAGGTAAGAAGGTCTCATGAGAAGTTTCGAGCAGACAGGCAATTGTTCGGTGCCTGAAACAGGGCGTGAAAGGGGTTCAAAGCAACGGGGATAAGTATTGTGTTTGATACCAAAATTTGATGATCTCATCGGAAGGTGGCTCGTGAATTACATACAAGACCACGCGCGAGGAATAACTTAGGGAACAGGGGGTGTATAGGAGAGTTAGGTTTCGATCCTGTGGAACTGTGGGTTATGGGCCCACCATGTGGGTTAAAAGTAGGAGGAGCGGTGACATCTTGCATGGTCATGATAGCAAGGCAGGTCAGAGGGTAGCCTGTTAGTTATGTTGGCAACAACGTCGGTACCAAGGGCGAGGAACGAAGAGAACCCTTTTCCTGCTCATTGATCGATGCGGACCATTAGGCAAAGTTCTCGTCCATCGGTGGATACCGGAATGTCATCAACAATAGTAACAGGTTCTTACTGACAGAGTTGTACACTGAGGTGCTTACAAAAGTAGTGACTTATTACTGCTTAGATCATATAAACCTCAAGAAGGTTAAACAAAACAATGGAAAGGAAAAATGTGTTTAAACACATAATTCAGGGGTATATCCTTCCCAAGGACAAGTAGAGCATGATACCCATGACAGGATATAATTGTAGAAAACCCTTTAGGAAAGGGGAGAGAAATTTCATGACATCATCCATACAACGATGTTTGGATAATTTGATTAAAGAAATTTAGCACTGTGCTTCAAATGTTCTTATTGAAGATAGGAGTACCACAGACATGCGTCGAGATAGCATTGACATGTCTTCAAGCAAAGGCCAGACTTCGGATATACAAAGGATCCATCAGGATAAACTTATTAAACAAGGCATTCAATTTCCTCGTGGAAAAATGGTTAACCTTGTTAAAGAGGAAACTATAACAGTAGGTCCTCCGGTCAGATGTGCTAGGCATGACATCACCTTACCGGGTCATATGAGGATCAATGTTATAACTCTTGGAAATATGTTCCAACCATCATATCTAACCGAGATTCAGGTCTGATCAGTGTTAGGATACCTCAGACTCAGGATGCCTGAGAAGAAAAGGTGCAACACAAATTGACGAGAAGACATTGTAAGATTCTCGGGAAATGTACTATGGAAGCGAGTTCCGAAATAAGAGCTCATCATTAAACCAATGAAGGGATAAGGAGGTAGCTGATGAACTCAGCGACAATTCATCGAGATTTCCAAAAGATGGGTTTCCACAATTATGAACAAGGAGATAACATTAGTCAAATCAAATGATATAATGATGTATGCTTGAGTAAATCATACATAATTAAAAAAATGGTTGAAAGGTGCAACCGACATATGGGCTTAGGTAGCACGATCAATGTTAGAATGGTGATTCGATAACCAATGGTCTAAGAATGAAATGTCAAGCATTAACTTCAAAGAAATAGGGTTGCTAGAAGTTTAGAATTTACACATCACAGACCATTTGTCGGTATTCCGGTTAGAAACAACACGGAGACCAAGAAATGAACACAAATGGCGAGAGATATTACTATATCAAGAATTCTCAAGAGGTGGTAAAATTCCCACGACATTCTTGACATAAAAGGTGCTAATATTCCAAGGTAAAGAAGAACAAATACTGGATAGCAAGGAACTCAAGGTATAACACAAAACACGAACAAGTTTGTGTTGGAGGGAAGGCAATAAAGTGGCCGATGATAACACAAATCATCGAGGGGCAAGGATGGTATTTCTCATCATGAATTCGATAGATATCTCGGAAGATCCCAGAATGTTGATGATGATCACGACACCTTGGTCGAGAGATTTCATGAAGATGTAATCGTTCGGCGATGACATCAAGTCAAAGGAATGATGAAGCGAAAGGTTATTGGAACCAAGGGTATGACAAACTCGAAATCAAGCTTGTTGTTTAAGGCGAACGATAAGACAAGGAAGATCAACGTAAGCTTAGCTCATCGTCCAAAGTTCTGCTCTGGGAATAAGGACCAGGTAGCACAGTTAAAAAGTTGCACGATATTGATATAGCTGATCAGGCTAGGAATGACTTGAAGGATTATTAAACTCATAAGGAACGAAAATTACTTAGAGTTCTTGAATCGGAGTGCGGAATCGATTCACTTATCGGCGTTCTCGAGTGAAATAACTCAGAACCCAGGGGAAAACTGGAATCGGTGAGAAGTGATACTAGATGAAGACTCATAGGAAGCAACACAGTTCTTTGATATTCTCGAGATACTAGAGGGTATTACACGAAGGAAGATCGACATAGGGGTTGCGGAGATGTATTGATCTGCAAAAGACAAGTGTTTTCACTTGCCTGAGGAATGGGACCAAAGAAAGACAATATGGTCGAAACCATGATTGCAAAAGACCAAATCCCAGATATAATATGAACTTATACCAAGGGAATAATTAATTTAAGAGAAGTTTCCATGATAGGATCTACATCGTGTCCCTGGGCATGAACACAAAGTTCAAGGTCAACTCCCACTTCTTCAATGTATAACCTTCCATTCACCTCTCGCTTTTTGAAAATGTCATTAGTTGTTGAAAGTTTTACCTGGTGCAATACCAGATAAGTATGACCCATGAAACCTTTCGGGTTCACACAGGTTCAACCCATCAGGGCATCATAGAAACATATCTTCAAGAGTAAATAATACAAGCTCGAAAGTAGAGCATGGTTGACAAGGCAAATGATTCAATTTACCAAAGGCATTATGTATCAGGGGAAGAACTGAAGGTTTTGAGAATATGCAGGAACGGTCGGATAATAATCCACCAAACAATCTGGTGGACCGCCGAGAATCTGATGTGAGCATATATGTTCAACCAGAAGAAGAATAATGCAAAAGGCATCGGATTATAGAAATATTTTTATAATTAGAGAGCTTAAATACAAGGAATTATGATTTCCAAATTGGGGGATCAGAAGCACATGCTCTGATCAAAAGATAAGTAAGTCAAATAGACTTAGAGGCACAAACGGTGGCAATTCGATTGGTCGACAACCAGCTCATGTTCAAAATGACGTCCGAGACGGAAGGATAATTTTCAAGGAATAATGATGATTTGTGCATTCACACACATGTTGAATCAATAGGATAAGAATGTCGATCGCAAAGTATTTTAATGAATATTGCTTGACATATGGAAGTAACCATTATGCAAGCAGGTAAAGAAGATCAAGAGCAATAGGCTACTGAGGATTTCGGAAGATCGAATGGCATTTCAAAGAATTTTGCGAAACACCTGAACAACTGAGGATGAACGAATCCCCAATAAGGGTGAGGAATTATTCATACATGTATTCATGAGGAAAAGAAGCTGCAAGGCAGTAAGCACAAAGGATTCTCGAAACAGCGGGAAGTAGTTCAGGGTATCTTGTACTAACAAGACTAATCGAGAATGAAGGTATGGATGGCAAGTATAAGTAACTATCCATAGGGATGTCTCGGTGGTAGAGAATTTACAAAGGCGGTGGGCACAAGTGTCTCGGTAAAACATCGAATAACATCTTCGGAAACTTCAGGCGATCATCTGTAATAAGGGGCACTCCGGGTGGAAGTAGTTACGACAACCTAGAGTCAGAGTAAGTAAAATCGTTTAACCCGAATAGAAGAGATGTCAGAGTCCCAGAGTATAGGTCGAGAAATAAAAGATCCTAATACCACCCAATGGCGCCGTGGGCCCGTAAGCCGCACAGCCATGTTAGTAAAATCTTTTTCAATGACTAGACTCAACTTCGGCCAAGGAGTTGGAAAGGGGGATTCCTACAGGCAGTCGGCTCTGATACCAACTTGTGACGCCCCCGATTCAATCGTACACTAATCATACATGCAAACGTGTACGATCAAGTTCAGGGACTCACGGCAAGATATCACAACACAACTCTAAAAATAAAATAAGCCATACAAGCATCATAATACAAGCCAGGGGCCTCGAGGTCTCGAATACAAGTGCTGGTTCATAGACGAGTCAGCGGAAGCAACAATATCTGAGTACAGACATAAGTTAAACAAGTTGCCATAAGATGGCTAGCACAAACTGGGATACAGATCGAAAGAGGCGCAGGCCTCCTGCCTGGGATCCTCCTAAACTACTCGTGGTCGTCGCCAGCGGCCTGCACGTAGTAGTAGGCACCTCCAGTGTAGTAGGAGTCGTCGTCGACGGTGGCGTCTGGCTCCTGGGCTCCAGCATCTGGTTGCGACAACCAGGTAGAATGGAACGGGGGAAAAGAGGGAGAAAAGCAACCGTGAGTACTCATCCAAAGTACTCGCAAGCAAGGATCTACACTACATATGCATGGGTATATGTGTAAAGGGGCCATATCGGTGGACTGAACTGCAGAATGCCAGAATAAGAGGGGGATAGCTAGTCCTGTCGAAGACTACGCTTCTGGCAGCCTACAGGGGTGCACCACATAACCCAACACGCTCGATCCCATTTGGCCGGACACACTTTCCTGGGTCATGCCCGACCTCGGAAGATCAACACGTCGCAGCCCTACCTAGGCACAACAGAGAGGTCCGCACGCCGGTCTAAATACTATGGCGCAGGGGTCTGGGCCCATCGCCCATTGCACACCTGCACGTTGCGTGGGCGGCCGAAAGCAGAACTAGCCCCCTTAATACAAGAGCAGGCTTACGTTCCAATCTGGCGTGTGCCGCTCAGTCGCTGACGTCATGAAGGCTTCGGCTGATACCACGACATCGAGTGCCCATAAATGTTCCCGCGTAGTTGGTTAGTGCGTATAGGCCAGTGGCCAGACTCAGATCAAATACCAAGATCTCGTTAAGCGTGTTAAGTATCCGCGAATGCCGATCAGGGCCAGGCCCACCTCTCTCCTAGGTGGTCTCAACCTGCCCTGTCGCTCCGCCACAAAGTAACAGTCGGGGGCCGTCGGGAACCCAAGCCCACCTCTACCGGGATGGAGCCACCTGCCCCTTCAGCCCCCATCTCCGAACAGTATCATAAGTAATGTAACAATATAATTATATATCATATGCCCGTGATCACCTCCCGAAGTGATCACGGCCCAGTAGTATAGCATGGCAGACGGACAAGAGTGTAGGGCCACTGATGGAATACTAGCATCATATACTAAGCATTTAGGATTACAGGTAAGGGTAACAACTGTAGCAACAATGACAGGCTATGCAGCAGAATAGGATTAACCGAAAGCAGTAACATGCTACACTACTCTAATGCAAGCAGTAGAGAAAAGGGATAGGCGATATCTGGTGATGAAGGGGGGGGCTTGCCTGGAAGCTCAGCCGGGAAGGAGGGGTCGTCAACACTGTAGTCGTACTGGGTAGCAGCGGCGTCGGTCTCGGTGTCTAGCGAGAGAAGAGGGGGAAGAAACAATAAATACAATGCAAACAAATGCATGATGATGCATGACATGACAAAGCGTGATGCTAGGTGTGCCCAATCGCGGTAGTAGGTGGTACCGGCGAAGGGGGGAAACATCCGGGAAAGTATTCCCGGTGTTTCGCGTTTTCGGACAGATGAACCAGAGGGGGAAAGTTGCGAGTTCGATAGGTTGGGGATGTGTGGTGGATGAACGGGCCGCATATCCGGATTCGTCTCGTCGTTCTGAGCAACTTTCATGTACAAAATATTTTCATCCGAGCTACGGTTTATTTTCTATGATTTTCTAAAGTTTTAAATCATTTTTAGAATCTATTTAATTAATTTAATTCAGCATTATCCAGAATAGTATATGCTGACATCATCATGACGCCAGCATGACGTCAGGAGTCAACAGGACGTTGACTGGGTCAAACTGGCGTGTGGGTCCCACCTGTCATACACTGTTTAGGTTAATTAGGATTTAGCTAATCGAATTACTGTTTAATTAAACTAACTAGTTAATTAGATTAATTAAATTGGATTAATTAACTTAATTCATTCACTAATTAATTAATTTAATTATTTTTATATTCATTTTTTTAAACGGTCCAGGGGCTGGGCCCACTTGTCATTGGCCCTGGGGTCCTATCGGGTCCGGGCGACGGGTGTTTCGGGTGCGGGCGCCGCGCACCCGCACAGAGGTGACGGAGGGCGCCGGCGGGGTCGTGCCCACGGCGCGTCCAGGGGAGGGCGCTGGCCGCGGCGAGGAGGCGGAGGCGCTCGACAGCGAGGCCAGGTTGCGGAGCGGCGGCGTAGGCGGAGCAGGGCAGCAGCAGCTG
>NC_057802.1:157263166-157460973 GCF_018294505.1 Triticum aestivum
AGAGCAATAGCGCCAGCAGAGGCGAGGCGCGGAGCGCGACGACGAAGCGGCGCGCGAGGCAGCGGCGAGCGCGCCCGGTGCGGCTCGGGGCGACCGCAGGTGCCGTGAGGCGCGGGCCTGCCGGCGAAGGCGAGGGGTGTCGGTGTCAAAACCGGCGGATCTCGGGTAGGGGGTCCCGAACTGTGTGTCTAAGGCGGATGGTAACAGGAGGCGAGGGACACGATGTTTACCCAGGTTCGGGCTCTCTCGATGGAGGTAATACCCTACTTCCTGCTTGATTGATCTTGATGATATGAGTATTACAAGAGTTGATCTACCACGAGATCGTAGAGGCTAAACCCTAGAAGCTAGCCTATGGTATGATTGTTTTTGTCCTACGGACTAAACCCTCTGGTTTATATAGACACCGGAGGGGGCTAGGGTTACACAGAGTCGGTTACAAGGGAGGAGATCTACATATCCGCATCGCCAAGCTTGCCTTCCACGCCAAGGAGAGTCCCATCTGGACATGGGACGAAGTCTTGAGTCTTGTACCTTCATGGTCCAACAGTCCGGCAGAAGGATATAGTCTGGCTATCCGAGGACCCCCTAATCCCGGACTCCCTCAGTAGCCCCTGAACTAGGCTTCAATGACGATGAGTCCGACGCGCAGATTGTCTTCGACATTGCAAGGCGAGTTCCTCCTCCGAATACTCCATAGAAGATTTTGAACACAAAGATAGTGTCCGGCTCTGCAAAACAAATTCCACACACCATCGTAGAGAAAATAATATTTCCACAAATCTAATCTGCTGACGCATTTTGCAGCATGACATCACACCACGGCCCGGTCGTTATTCGAACCGTTTTTCACAACCAGCCACTGCACATATCGCGAGGCGGTTTCCTTGGCACGTCTTGTCGAAGCAGAGATCGTGTCCCCTTATCACGGGATTCTCATCAATACGGGTGTGGGTAACCCAACCGCGCCATCAATTACGGTGCTTGGGGAATAAGCGATTTCACCAGGGAAGTGGGGAGGCGTAGAATCCCTGCTGCCTTTATAAGGGGATAAGGACTCCCTTTCGCACCCATGCTTTTTGCTTCCCAATTCATTCCCCTCCGCCCAAGCTCCAGCGCCCAAGCGTTCAACTTCTCCGCCCACAAAATGCCTTCCGAAGATGTCCAGATCCGGAGTGGGAGGCCAAAGGATGGCCTCTACCGTCCGAGAGAAGGATGTCAAAAAGCTTCGGGAGGCCGGGTACCTGGCCAAGAAAATCAGCCACCGTCTCCCGACGGCGGGACAGAGCGTCCCTACTCCGGAACCCCACGAGAGGGTTGTATTCCTCCCTCACTTTGTCTGCGGGCTAGGGTTTCCCCTCCACCCGTTCGTTCGCGGCATCATGTATTACTATGGGATCGACCTTCACGATCTGTCCCCTAATTCCTTCCTCAACATCTCGACATTCATTGTCGTGTGCGAGGCTTTTCTCCGCATCTCGCCGCACTTCGGTTTATGGCTGAAGATTTTTAATGTGAAGCCCAAGGTGGTGGGCGGTGAGCACGCCGAGTGCGGGGGCGCTATGGTGAGCAAGATGCCCAACGTCATATGGCCAGCGGGAACCTTTAATGATTCCGTCAAGGAGTGGCGACAGCAGTGGTTTTATAACACTGAGCCGCGCGGCACGGAATGGGCCGCCTCTCCCGAATTTTGATCCGGTGCCCCCCTGCGGCTTACATCCTGGGTCAAGAAAGGCCTGGACTGGTCCTCGTCCGACGGACTGTCGGTGCTCCAGACGCACGTTAAAGATATGGGAGACAAGAACATTGAACTTGTTGTGGTCCAGGTGATGCTAGTTCACCGGATCTTGCCTTGTCAGCACCGGACATGCAATTTATGGGAATTCAATCCGGCCTAGCAGCAAACCTTGCGAGAGCTTTTCGGCTCCTCGCACAAGGACATTTGGAAGGTGCTTTTCAAGTCCAGCAAATCATGGCCGAACTCCGGCGAGCACCGCGGGTACCAAATGTCCCGCCCTGCAAGTTCGGTAAGTCACCAAACTTTTCTATCCGCGTAACCCAAAGGAAGCGCTTAACGTTATACAACTCTCCCAGGGCTGGACGAAGAATGCGGAGCGAATCCATTGTCCGGCCCCGCTGCCCGAAGAATCGGCCATCCCACTTCTGACGAAGATGCTGGTCCCGGCGCCTTACAAGGTGCCGAAGAAGACGGCCGAGAAGGAGGCCAAAAAGACCCGGGGCGGCCTTCGTCGCCGCGGCACTTCAGACACAATATCCGAAGGCTCTGATGCCCATTCCGCCTCCGAAGAGGACGAGGAGGAGGGGGAAGATGAATCCCCTGTGGGGGGAAGAAAGAAGAGGATGGCCTCCGTACACTTGGAGGCCGAGCTGCCCAAAAAGGGAAAGGCTCCTCTTCCGCAGGAGTCCATTGCCGCCGCCGATAGCGGCCCGGCATGGGATCCCAGGGCCCAGCCCCTGGTGAACTCGTAAGTATATAAAATCCGAGTACGTTTTAGGCGTCCGGACTCATCATGGCATAGTATTTTAACCTAAGCCATATTTTTTGTAGTCCGGCGAGGTCCCGTACCAAACAATCCTCATCAGAGGATTCGCTGAGCTCAGATGCTATGGAGAGCGGGACGCCCCCAAAGGCCCCTTCCTCCAAACAGGTGCATAACACCACGGCTTCGTCCCAGAAGGACCCCGGCCAAGGAGGAGAGGAAAAGACCGTGAAGGCGGCGCCTGGAGGTCAAACCTCAGGGGCCGGACACATGGGGGAAAAGATTCCCATGGGAGCTGACGGCGGGGGCCCTCCTGAGTTCGGCTCCCAGCCGGATACGATTCCGGAGATCTATACGGCTCCAGAATCAAGCAGGCAGCCTCCCTCGGCTGGAGGGGGCGTGCCTGTTCCATCGGCAACCTCTGTCCAACCAGAGGTGTCGAATGCTTTGTTGGTGGGGCTGAAGAGCGCCTCCATCGTTGATGAACACCGTGCCCCTTATGGGTGCGGTGATTGAGAAGATTCAGTCAGCTGAGAGTGGACTGAACGAAGCCTGTATCAGCCTTATAAGAGGCTTTGAGGTATGTTTTATGAGTTTTTGAAGAGTGTCATAGTATAGATAGTAGCCCCTGATACACTGTTCGGTGAAAGAAAGAACCGGACAGAGGATCAAATATATGATCGCAGGAGGACTCATTGAATGACATCGATTTCTCTTCTGTCATAAGCAGGCGTCTGTAGCGACTGCTGACTCTCATACTGCGGAGATCTCCGGACTGAATCAAAGTCTGGAGCGGGCCAAAGAAGAACTTGGCCAATTGAGAATGCAGTTGAGAGATAAACAAGGTATGCACAAGCCTTGCTCGCGTTTATTGCAAATGAATTTTCGGTATGAAATAAGCTTCATAATTTGTGCTAGGGATTGTGACGGAAGTCGAAGCCCTTAAGAAGGCTGTGGCCGAGGCCGAGAAAAAGGCAGCCACAGAGCAGGCTCTTCGTGAGAAGCACGAGGCCAGGGTTATTAAAGCGGAGCAGGAGCTGCAAGAGGCCGTGGGGAAGTGCGAGACCTTGGAGCAGAGTTTAACAGAGAAAGAATCCGAACTCACCAAGGCGCATCAGGCCACGAGCGATGCCCAGGGGGAAACCCAAAGCGCCCTGCAGGGGATCCAAGACGCGAGAAAGATCGCGGCGGGTAAGGCTTTTTCCATGTAAAGCAAGCATTTGAGGGGAAAACCATGTTTCTAATTTTGAACCCGGATTTCTCTGGGGTATTTGCCGAGCTACCCTGCGGCATATCAGATGCCGCCCAATTCTACCGAGCCGAAGAAAGGAACACTGCAGATAAGCTCTTCTGGTCGCAGTATTTCGCACCGAATTATCCGGTGCCTTTTGCCGATCAACTGAAACAGCTGATCGAACTGCATAAGGCGGCAGAACTAGCCATGAAAGATTTGGTTATCTGGCTATGGCCTGCCGAGCCGATTCCAAGCAGCTACTTCGGTCTGTCTGTATAGAAGGTGCGCGAATTGCCTTCGCCCGTGCAAAGGTGCACTAGGGGAAGATGGATGCTGAGAAGCTGATGTCCGAAGGGCCGCCAGAGGAAAAGGAGCACCGCAAGCCTGAATTATATGATGAGAGTGTCCTGAAAGGATCCTACCTTGCAGCGGAGCTACGCACCAAGGACATTATATTTCCATGAATGCCAATCATGTTGTCCTTTGTAATGTTTGAACAAGGTCATTTATTTGTCGCCTGTTGCATAAAAGTTACCCTCCTGTGCGGCCGTTTTATATGTTAAACCTGAGAGTTGGCCAGTCGTCGGCTTCTGCCCCCACGTAAGAAGTACGGGGGTGTTCGGGATAAACCTAAGCACTCTTTATCCCAGTTTTGGGTCCTTCGAAGGAGGTGCTCAGCACAACGAACCAGGCAATCGGACTATAGGGCTTTATCACTCTCACTTAGCCATAGGAACTTTAGTATGGTAGGCGCAGCCCCTGGTGTTCGGAAGACCGTACTAGGGGCTCTATAAGCACCTGATCGGAGAAAAAACCGATCCATCGCACGATGCATTGGTTATGGCATTATGCGAAAGAAATCCTTAAAGATTTTGTGACCACTCGAATAGCTGACCAGCTCTCGCCGTATCATGACAGTCAGTTTTCGGCTTTCTCTACTGAGGTGCTCGTTCGGAAGAACTGGGACACAATCGCAGTAGTTCTCCCAGTGCTACCTTAACCGATATAGCGGAACATAAGGTACCAAAACATGGGAGCCGGGAAAACCCAACTATTGACCCAAGACATGATTCGGAGCTGATGCATATAATGCTATAGGTTCGGGGTGCCGAACTTCCATGAAGGTGTTCGGACTTTATTGCCGTGTTATGGGTAAAACGAAGCCCCTGGCATATTTTAAGGCATATCGCTGTGTACGGATGCCACTTGACAAAAGAATTTCGATAAGAAATAACAGCAGGTAAATGTCATATAAATCCACATGTTGTATTTGAATAGTATGTCTATGCGTATGAGTACAAGTAATGTGATAAAAAAGGAATATGATTGCAGAACCTGCTGAGACCAGGGGGAAGAAGCTGAGTGCGGATCCGTAATATAGCCAGATGGTCATTGCGGGGAATGTCTAAGGATTCCCTTGCGCGTTCAAGCTGCCTCCGTATAGCCCGTCCTGGTCGGCGCAAAGGTGAACCTGCGAAGGAAATGTAAGAAAATTTGCGTGCCGGAGAGCGGTTGAGCCGCTGAGTTCGGCCTGTCCTGGCCTTCGCCGGAGTGTTTAATTGAGCTCTGGACGAGCCGGGCTATCCTTCCGCGGAGTAGTTCGGAGTCCCTTGACGGTGTCCGGGAGCCTGGACGTCGACTCGAGGTTCGGCTGCAAGGTGCTGCTCGTTGCTTCTGCTGCTAAAGCAGTGGTGTATTTGTTGGAAATATGCCCTAGAGGCAATAATAAATTGGTTATTATTATATTTCCTTGTTCATGATAATCGTTTATTATCCATGGTAGAATTGTATTGATAGGAAACTCAGATACATGTGTGGATACATAGACAACACCATGTCCCTAGTAAGCCTCTAGTTGACTAGCTCGTTGATCAATAGATGGTTACGGTTTCCTGACCATGGACATTGGATGTCGTTGATAACGGGATCACATCATTAGGAGAATGATGTGATGGACAAGACCCAATCCTAAGCCTAGCACAAAATCGTGTAGTTCGTTTGCTCAGAGCTTTTCTAATGTCAAGTATCATTTCCTTAGACCATGAGATTGTGCAACTCCCGGATACCGTAGGAATGCTTTGGGTGTACCAAACGTCACAACGTAACTGGGTGGCTATAAAGGTGCACTACAGGTATCTCCGAAAGTGTCTGTTGGGTTGGCACGAATCGAGACTGGGATTTGTCACTCCGTGTAAACGGAGAGGTATCTCTGGGCCCACTCGGTAGGACATCATCATAATGTGCACAATGTGACCAAGGAGTTGATCACGGGATGATGTGAGTTACGGAACGAGTAAAGAGACTTGCCGGTAACGAGATTGAACAAGGTATAGGGATACCGACGATCGAATCTCGGGCAAGTAACATACCGATAGACAAAGGGAATTGCATACGGGATTGATTGAATCCCCGACATCGTGGTTCATCCGATGAGATCATCGTGGAACATGTGGGAGCCAACATGGGTATCCAGATCCCGCTGTTGGTTATTGACCGGAGAACGTCTCGGTCATGTCTGCATGGTTCCCGAACCCGTAGGGTCTACACGCTTAAGGTTCGATGACGCTAGGGTTATAGGGAAAGTATGTACGTGGTTACCGAATGTTGTTCGGAGTCCCGGATGAGATCCCGGACGTCACGAGGAGTTCCGGAATGGTCCGGAGGTAAAGATTTATATATGGGAAGTCCTGTTTTGGTCACCGGAAAAGTTTCGGGTGAAATCGGTAATGTACCGGGACCACCGGGAGGGTCCCGGGGGTCCACCAAGTGGGGCCACCAGCCCCAGAAGGCTGCATGGGCCAAGTGTGGGAGGGGACCAGCCCCAGGTGGGCTGGTGCGCCCCCCCACCAAGGCCCAAGGCGCATGGGAGAGTGGGAGGGGGCAAACCCTAGGTCCAGATGGGCCTTAGGGCCCATCTAGTGGGGCGCCCCCCCTCTCCTCCCCTTGGCCGCCCCCTTGATGGGATCTAGGGCTGGCCGCCTCCTCTTGGGGGTGGAAACCCTAAGGGGGGCGCAGCCCCCTCCCCCCTATATATAGTTGAGGTTTGGGCTGCCCAAGAGACATGAGAACGTCTCCTTTTCGGCGCAGCCCTACCCCTCTCCCTCCTCCTCCTCTCCCGCGGTGCTTGGCGAAGCCCTGCGGGATTGCCACGCTCCTCCACCACCACCATGCCGTCGTGCTGCTGCTGGATGGAGTCTTCCCCAACCTCTCCCTCTCTCCTTGCTGGATCAAGGCGTGGGAGACGTCACCGGGCTGCACGTGTGTTGAACGCGGAGGCACCGTTCTTCGGTGCTTAGATCGGAATCAACCGCGATCTGAATCGCTACGAGTACGACTCCCTCATCCGCGTTCTTGCAACGCTTCCGCATCGCGATCTACAATGGGTATGTAGATGCACTCCCCTTCCCCTCGTTGCTAGATTACTCCATAGATTGATCTTGGTGATGCGTAGAAAATTTTGAATTTCTGCTACGTTCCCCAACAGTGGCATCATGAGCTAGGTCTATGCGTAGTTTCTATGCACGAGTAGAACACAAAGTAGTTGTGGGCGTCGATGTTGTCAATTCTTCTTGCCGCTACTAGTCTTATCTTGTTTCGGCGGCATTGTGGGATGAAGCGGCCCGGACCGACCTTACACGTACGCTTACGTGAGACAGGTTCCACCGACTGACATGCACTAGTTGCATAAGGTGGCTAGCGGGTGTCTGTCTCTCCCACTTTAGTCGGAACGGATTCGATGAAAAGGGTCCTTATGAAGGGTAAATAGAAATTGGCATATCACGTTGTGGTTTTACGTAGGTAAGAAACGTTCTTGCTAGAAACCTATACAAGCCACGTAAAAACTTGCAACAACAATTAGAGGACGTCTAACTTGTTTTTGCAGCATGTGCTATGTGATGTGATATGGCCAGAAGATGTGATGAATGATATATGTGATGTATGAGATTGATCATATTCTTGTAATAGGAATCACGACTTGCATGTCGATGAGTATGACAACCGGCAGGAGCCATAGGAGTTGTCTTTATTTTTTGTATGACCTGCGTGTCATTGAATAACGCCATGTAAATTACTTTACTTTATTGCTAAGCGCGTTAGCCATAGAAGTAGAAGTAATCGTTGGCGTGACAACTTCATGAAGACACAATGATGGAGATCATGATGATGGAGATCATGGTGTCATGCCGGTGACAAAGATGATCATGGTGCCCCGAAGATGGAGATCAAAGGAGCAAAATGATATTGGCCATATCATGTCACTATTTGATTGCATGTGATGTTTATCATGTTATGCATCTTATTTGCTTAGAACGACGGTAGTAAGTAAGATGATCCCTCACTAAAATTTCAAGAGACGTGTTCCCCCTAACTGTGCACCGTTGCGAAGGTTCGTTGTTTCGAAGCACCACGTGATGATCGGGTGTGATAGATTCTAACGTTCGAATACAACGGGTGTTGACGAGCCTAGCATGTACAGACATGGCCTCGGAACACATGCGAAACACTTAGGTTGACTTGACGAGCCTAGCATGTACAGACATGGCCTCGGAACACAAGAGACCGAAAGGTCGAACATGAGTCGTATAGTAGATACGATCAACATGGAGATGTTCACCGATGATGACTAGTCCGTCTCACGTGATGATCGGACACGGCCTAGTTTGACTCGGATCATGTATCACTTAGATGACTAGAGGGATGTCTATCTGAGTGGGAGTTCAATAATCAGATGAACTTCATTATCATGAACATAGTCAAAAGGTCTTTGCAAATTATGTCATACGCTTTAGTTCTACTGTTTAAGATATGTTCCTAGAGAAAATTTAGTTGAAAGTTGGTAGTAGCAATTATGCGGACTGGGTCCGTAAACTGAGGATTGTCCTCATTGCTGCACAGAAGGCTTATGTCCTTAATGCACCGCTCGGTGTGCTGAACCTCAGCGTCGTCTGTAGATGTTGCGAAACATCTGACATACACGTTTTGATGACTACGTGATAGTTCAGTGCGTAATGCTAACGGTTTAGAATTGTGGCACCAAAGACGTTTTTGAAACGTCGCAGAACATATGAGATGTTCCGAAGACTGAAATTGGGATTTCAGACTAGTGCCCACGTCAAGAGGTATGAGACCTCTGACAAGTTTCTTAAGCCTGCAAACTAAGGGAGAAAAGCTCAATCGTTGAGCATGTGCTCAGATTGTCTGAGTACCACAATCGCTTGAATCGAGTGGGAGTTAATCTCCCAGATGAGATAGTGATAGTTCTCCATAGTCACTGCCACCAAGCTAGTAGAGCTTCGTGATGAACTATAACATATCAGGGATAGTTATGATGATCCTTGAGCTATTCGCGATGTTTGACACCGCGAGAGTAGAAATCAAGAAGGAGCATCAATTGTTGATGGTTAGTAAAACCACTAGTTCTAGAAGGGCAAGGGCAAAAGGGATACTTCATGAAACAGCAAGTCATTTGCTGCTCTAGTGAAGAATCCCAAGGTTGAACCCAAACCCGAGACTAAGTGCTTCTGTAATGAGGGGAACGGTCACTGAAGCGGAACTACCCTAGATACTTGGTAGATGAGAAGGCAGGCAAGGTCGACAGAAGTATATTGGATATACATTATATGAATGTGTACTTTACTAGTACTCCTAGCAGCACCAGGGTATTAGATACCGGTTCGGTTGCTAAGTGTTAGTAACTCGAAATAAAAGCTGCGGAATAAACGGAGACTAGCTAAAGGTGAGATGACGATATGTGTTGGAAGTGTTTCCAAGGTTGATGTGATCAAGCATCGCATGCTCCCTCTACCATCGAGATTTGGTGTTTGCGTTGAGCATGATTGGATTATGTTTATCGCAATACGGTTATTCATTTAAGGAGAATAATGGTTACTCTGTTTATTTGAATAATACCTTCAATGGTCTTGCACCTAAAATGAATCTCGATCGTAGTGATACACATGTTCATGCCAAAATAAATAGTAATGATAGTACCACATACTTGTGGCACTGCTATTTGAGTCATATTGGTATAAAACGCATGAAGAAGCTCCATGTAGATGGATCTTTGGACTCAGTCGTTTTTGAAAAGATTGAGACATGCGAACCATGTCTATTGGTATATATGCATGAAGAAACTCCATGCAGATGGATCGTTTGGACTCACTTGATTTTGAATCACTTGAGACATGCAAATCATACCACATGGGCAAGATGACTGAAAGTCCTCGTTTTCAGTAAGATGGAACAAGAGAGCAACTTATTGGAAGTAATACATTTTGATGTATGCAGTCCAATGAGTGCTGAGGCATGCAGTGGATATCGTTATGTTCTTACTTCACAGATGATTTGAGTAGATGCTGAGTGTATTTACTTGATGAAACACAAGTCTGAATTATTGAAAGGTTCAAGTAATTTCAGAGTGAAGTTGAAGATCGTCGTGACAAGAGGATAAAATGTCTGTGATATGATCATAGAGATGAGTATCTGAGTTACGAGTTTGGCACACAATTAAGACATTGTGGAAAGTGTTTCACAATTAATACCGCCTGGAACACCATAGTGTGATGGTGTGTCCGAACATCATAACTGCACCCTATTGGATATGGTGCATACCATGATGTTTCTTATCGAATTACCACTATCGTTTATGGGTTAGGCATTAGAGACAACCGCATTCACTTTAAAAGGGGCACCACGCAATTCCGTTGAGACGACACCGTTTAGAGAAACCTAAGTTGTCGTTTCTTAAAAGTTTGGGGCTGCGATGCTTATGTGAAAAAGTTTCAGGCTGATAAGCTCGAACCCAAAGCGGATAAATGCATCTTCATAGAAAACCCAAAACAGTTGGGTATACCTCCTATTTCAGATCTGGAAGCAAAAGTAATTGCTTCTAGAAACGAGTCCTTTCTCGAGGAAAAGTTTCTCTCGAAAGAATTGAGTGGGAGGATGGTGGAGACTTGATAAGGTTATTGAACCGTCACTTCAACTAGTGTGTAGCAGGGCACAGGAAGTTGTTCCTGTGGCACCTACACCAATTGAAGTGGAAGCTTATGATAGTGATCATGAAACTTCGGATCAAGTCACTACCAAACCTCGTAGGACGACGAGGATGCGTGCTACTTCAGAGTGGTACGTGATCCTGTCTGAGATATCATGTTGTTGGACAATACTGAACCTACGAGCTATGGAGAAGCGATGGTGGGCCCATATTCCGACAAATGGTTAGAAGCCATGAAATCCGAGATAAATGGATCTTTGAGAAGAAGACGGACGTGGACGGTAATGTTACCGTCTATGAAGCTCGACTTGTGGCAAAGAGTATTTCCACAAGTTCAAGGAGTTGACTACGATGAGATTTTCTCATCCGTAGCGATGCTTAAGTCCGTCGGAATCATGTTAGCATTAGCTGCATTTATGAAATCTGGCAGATGGATGTCAAAACAAGTTTCCTTACCAGTTTTCGTAAGGAAAGGTTGTATGTGATACAATCAGAAAGGTTTTGTCGATCCTAAGGATGCTAAAAGGTATGCTAGCTCCAGCGATCCTTCCATGGACTAGAGCAAGCATCTCGGAGTCAGAATATACGCTTTGATGGAGTGATCAAAGTTTTTGGGTTTATACAAAGTTTGTTAGAAACTTGTATTTACAATAAAGTGAGTGGGAGCGCTACAACATTTCTGATAAGTATATGTGAATGACATATTGTTGATCCGAAATGATGTAAAATTTCTGGAAAGCATAAAGGGTTGTTTGAAAGGAGTTTTTCAAAGGAAGACCTGGATAAAGCTGCTTACATATTGGGCATCAAGATCTATAGAGATAGATCAAGACGCCTGATGATACTTTCAAAGAACGCACACCTTGACATGATTTTGAAAGAGTTCAAAATAGATCAGCAAAGAAGGAGTTCTTGGCTGTGTTACAAGGTGTGAGTATTGAGTAAGACTCAAGACCTGACCACAGCAGAAGAGAGAGAAAGGACGAAGGTCGTCCCCTATGCTTTAGACGTAGGCTCTACAGTATGCTATGCTGTGTACCGCACATGAAGTGTGCCTTGCCATGAGTTGGTCAAGGGGTACAATAGTGATCCGGGAATGGATCACATGACAGCGGTCGAACTTATCCTTAGTATCTAGTGGACTAAGGAATTTTCTCGATTATGGAGGTGAAAAGGAGTTCGTCGTAAAGGGTTACGTCGATGCGAACTTTGACACTAATCCGGATGACTCTGAGTAGTAAACCGGATTCGTATAGTAGAGCAATTATTTGAAATGGCTCCAAATAGCGCGTGGTAGCATCCACAAGATGACATAGATATTCGTAAAGCACACACGGATCTGAAAGGTTCAGACCCGTTGACTAATAACCTCTCTCACAAGCATAACATGATCAAACCAGAACTCATTGAGTGTTAATCACATAGTGATGTGAACTAGATTGTTGACTCTAGTAAACTCTTTGGATGTTGGTCACATGGTGATGTGACCTGTGAGTGTTAATCACATGGTGATGTGAACTAGATTATTGACTCTAGTGCAAGTGGGAGACTGTTGGAAATATGCCCTAGAGGCAATAATAAATAGGTTATTATTATATTTCCTTGTTCATGATAATCGTTTATTATCCATGCTAGAATTGTATTGATAGGAAACTCAGATACATGTGTGGATACATAGACAACACCATGTCCCTAGTAAGCCTCTAGTTGACTAGCTCGTTGATCAATAGATGGTTACGGTTTCCTGACCATGGACATTGGATGTCGTTGATAACGGGATCACATCATTAGGAGAATGATGTGATGGACAAGACCCAATCCTAAGCCTAGCACAAGATCGTGTAGTTCGTTTGCTCAGAGCTTTTCTAATGTCAAGTATCATTTCCTTAGACCATGAGATTGTGCAACTCCCGGATACCGTAGGAATGCTTTGGGTGTACCAAACGTCACAACGTAACTGGGTGGCTATAAAGGTGCACTACAGGTATCTCCGAAAGTGTCTGTTGGGTTGGCACGAATCGAGACTGGGATTTGTCACTCCGTGTAAACGGAGAGGTATCTCTGGGCCCACTCGGTAGGACATCATCATAATGTGCACAATGTGACCAAGGAGTTGATCACGGGATGATGTGAGTTACGGAACGAGTAAAGAGACTTGCCGGTAACGAGATTGAACAAGGTATAGGGATACCGACGATCGAATCTCGGGCAAGTAACATACCGTTAGACAAAGGGAATTGCATACGGGATTGATTGAATCCCCGACATCGTGGTTCATCCGATGAGATCATCGTGGAACATGTGGGAGCCAACATGGGTATCCAGATCCCGCTGTTGGTTATTGACCGGAGAACGTCTCGGTCATGTCTGCATGGTTCCCGAACCCGTAGGGTCTACACGCTTAAGGTTCGATGACGCTAGGGTTATAGGGAAAGTATGTACGTGGTTACCGAATGTTGTTCGGAGTCCCGGATGAGATCCCGGACGTCACGAGGAGTTCCGGAATGGTCCGGAGGTAAAGATTTATATATGGGAAGTCCTGTTTTGGTCACCGGAAAAGTTTCGGGTGAAATCGGTAATGTACCGGGACCACCGGGAGGGTCCCGGGGGTCCACCAAGTGGGGCCACCAGCCCCAGAAGGCTGCGTGGGCCAAGTGTGGGAGGGGACCAGCCCCAGGTGGGCTGGTGCGCCCCCCCACCAAGGCCCAAGGCGCATGGGAGAGTGGGAGGGGGCAAACCCTAGGTCCAGATGGGCCTTAGGGCCCATCTAGTGGGGCGCCCCCCCTCTCCTCCCCTTGGCCGCCCCCCTTGATGGGATCTAGGGCTGGCCGCCTCCTCTTGGGGGTGGAAACCCTAAGGGGGGCGCAGCCCCCTCCCCCCCTATATATAGTTGAGGTTTGGGCTGCCCAAGAGACATGAGAACGTCTCCTTTTGGCGCAGCCCTACCCCTCTTCCTCCTCCTCCTCTCCCGCGGTGCTTGGCGAAGCCCTGCGGGATTGCCACGCTCCTCCACCACCACCATGCCGTCGTGTTGCTGCTGGATGGAGTCTTCCCCAACCTCTCCCTCTCTCCTTGCTGGATCAAGGCGTGGGAGACGTCACCGGGCTGCACGTGTGTTGAACGCGGAGGCACCGTTCTTCGGTGCTTAGATCGGAATCAACTGCGATCTGAATCGCTACGAGTATGACTTCCTCATCCTCGTTCTTGCAACGCTTCCGCATCACGATCTACAATGGTATGTAGATGCACTCTCCTTCCCTCTCGTTGATAGTAAACTCCATAGATTGATCTTGGTGATGCGTAGAAAATTTTGAATTTCTGCTACGTTACCCAACAGTATTTGTTGGTGTCGAGGGAAGGTTCGGCCTTGCCATTAACCGTGATGACGCCGCGTGGACCGGGCATCTTGAGCTTATGGTAGGCATAGTGTGGCACCGCGTTGAATCGAGCGAACGCGGTTCATCCGGGCAGTGCCTGATAATCACTGCGGAAAGGGACGATTTTGAAGATTAACTCTTCGGTACGGTAATTTTCTGGTGATCCGAAGACTACCTCAAGGGCAATGGAGCCTGTACAGCTGGCTTCCACACCTGGTATAATGCCTCTGAAAGTGGCTTTAGTGGGTTTGACGCCGAATGATCGATGCCCATCTTGCGCACTGTGTCCTGGTAAAGCAGATTTAGACTGCTGCCTCCGTCCATAAGGACTCTAGTGAGGTGGAACTTGTCTATTATTGGGTCGAGGACTAGTGCGGTTGGATTTCCCTGATTGGCGTTAACCGGACGATCCGTGCGGTTGAAGGTGGCCGGCCCTAGTTTATATTGTGGGACCACTAGTTCCGTTAAGTCCGCATCCCTAAGGGTGCGTATCCGGTCCGAGTTGGTAATTTGGGTGGTATTTACCACATTCACCGATTGAATATGCGGGGGGAATTTCTTTTGCCCTCCTGTGTTTGGTGATTTGGGCTCCTCGTCGCCATCATCACTTTGAGGCCCCCCTTCTCCGTCTTTGGCGCCTGCCCTGCCGGCTTGTTTGAAGACCCGGCATTCTCTGTTGGTATGGGTGGCTGGCGTTCCTAGGGTGCCATGAATTTGGCATTGGCGATCGAGTATGCGGTCCAGACTGGATGGACCCGGATTGTTATGTTTGGGTGGCCCTTTCCGCTGACCGGAGTTTGAGCCCCTGAACTCGGCATTAACTACCGTATTTTCGGCGTTTTCACCATATTTGCGATGCTTGTGTTTGTTGCGTCATGGTTTGCCGTTGCTATCCCTGGCTTCTGATATGCCAGGTTTGCTTGCTGTATTGGTACTACGAGCCAACCAGCTATCTTCGCCCGCGCAAAAGCGGGTCATAAGTGTCGTGAGGGCTGCCATTGATTTTGGCTTCTCTTGGCTGAGGTGCTGGGCGAGCCATTCGTCGCGGATATTATGCTTAAATGCCGCTAAGGCCTCTGCATCCGGACAGTCGACAATTTGGTTCTTCTTAGTTAGGAACCGGGTCCAGAATTTCCTGGCCAATTCCCCTGGCTGCTGAGTCATATGACTTAAATCGTCAGCATCCGGGGGTCGCACATAAGTGCCTTGGAAATTGTCCAGGAATGCATCTGCTAGGCTCTCCCAACTTCCGATGGAGTTTGCCGGCAAGCTATTAAGCCAATACCGAGCTGGCCCTTTGAGTTTTAGCGGGAGATACTTGATGATATGTAAATCATCCCCGCAGGCCATGTGAATGTGGAGGAAGAAGTCTTCTATCCATACCGCGGGGTCTGTAGTACCATCATATGATTCAAAGTTTACGGGTTTAAACCCTTCTGGGAAATCGTGATCCATTACTTCATCAGTGAAGCAAAGGGGCTGTGCGGCGCCTCTGTGCCGGGCTATATCACGACGCAGTTCGTACGAGTCTTGTTTGCTGTATTCGGCCCGGCCGGATTTGCTTTTAGCATATCCGGCGTGACGGTCATTGTCCCGCGTTGGGGCGCGCCCCTGTGATCCGTAGATCGATCTTGCATGTTTTGCTTTCTTTTCCAATACGTCTCGCTGGTTCCGCGTGTTACCCCGGGCCTTGGTATTTTTGTTTGAATGGCGGCGAGGTGCGGGCTGTACTTCAGGCTGATAAGCCTCTCTGTCTCGGCCACAAGGTGGCCGATCGGCCGCATCATACGCTGGTGATGTAGGTTTCAATGCTTCCTCCTCTAGTTGGGGCAGCAACCTGCGCTTTGGGTAACTCTTGGTTGGGCGCTCGAGTTCGTTTTCCTCGGCTGCCAGGACTTCAGTCCATCTATCCGCTAGCAGATATTGATAAGCTCGAAGCTGTTGTTGCTTTTTCTTCAGGCTGTTTGCTGTGGCTATAAGCCGGCGCTTGAAGCGCTCCTTCTCGACGGGATCCTCAGGCACGATAAATTCTTCGTTGCCGAGGCTCACTTCGTCTTCGGAGAGAGGCATGTAATTGTCATCCTCTGATTCTCCGTTTGCTGCCTGTTCCGGAGGGCTAGCTTGTTCATCCTCCCGCTCGAGGTCTGGCTGGAGGGGATTGTCGTCGTCTTCGGCACTATCTGGAGCGTGATTGTCTCTTGTGCCGGTGTCGCTACTTTTGCTATGGCGAGACTTAGAGCGGCGCCGCTGACGTCGGTGCTTGGGTTGCTTCTTGGAGGGATTATCCTCCGTTGTCTTATCGCCATCCCCCTCTTTGGGGGTGTCCACCATGTATATGTCATACGATGAGGTGGCAGTCCAGCGCCCTGTGGGAGGTGGTTCTTGTTCGTCTCCTGCATCGTCGTCCATACCGTCGATGTCTTCGGAGCCGAAGTCGAGCATGTCGGTTAAATCGTCGACAGTGGCTACTAAGTGGGTAGTGGGTGGGGCGCGAATTCCTTCGTCGTCCGCATCCCATTCTAGCGGGCCAAAGTTCGGCCAAGGGTCTCCTGGCAGGGAGAGATACTTCAACGATTTTAGTACGTCGCCAAAATGCGAGTGCTGAAAGATATCCGTGGAGGTAAAATCCATGGCCGGTGCCCAATCGGATTTGATGGGCACGGACGCAGGCGGCTCGGAGTCCGTGGCCGGGGACGAATCCAACGGTTCGGCAACACGGGTCTCGTAGGAGGTGAATACAGTATTCGGCGCTATCACCACTGAGTGTGCGGCCTCCGTGGCGGGGTCCATCCAACCGTCCTCAGATGGCGCAATTTGTTCCGGATTGAGGGCCGGAGTGGTTGCAGGTGTGATCTCCCGAACACTGTCCGATGGCAGAGCTAAATCATGCTCGTCATGATTGTGCGGCGCACCTGACATGGGCACGAATCCGTCGAAGATCAAGTCTCCGCGGATGTCGGCAGTGTAGTTCAAGTTTCCAAACCTGACCTGATGGCCAGGGGCGTAGCTCTCGATCTGCTTCAGATGGCCAAGCGAGTTGGCTCGCAGTACGAAGCTGCCGAATCCGAAGATTTGTCCGGGGAGGAAAACCTCACGCTGGATCACGTCGTTGCCGATGATCGAAGGAGCCATCTAGCCTTATGGTGACGACACAGTGTAACTCTCAATGAAAGCACCAATGTCGGTGTCAAAACCGGCGGATCTCGGGTAGGGGGTCCCGAACTGTGCGTCTAAGGCGGATGGTAACAGGAGGCGGGGGACACGATGTTTACCCAGGTTCGGGTCCTCTCGATGGAGGTAATACCCTACTTCCTTCTTGATTGATCTTGATGATATGAGTATTACAAGAGTTGATCTACCACGAGATCGTAGAGGCTAAACCCTAGAAGCTAGCCTATGGTATGATTGTTTTTGTCCTACGGACTAAACCCTCTGGTTTATATAGACACCGGAGGGGGCTAGGGTTACACAGAGTCGGTTACAAGGGAGGAGATCTACATATCCGCATCGCCAAGCTTGCCTTCCACGCCAAGGAGACTCCCATCCGGACACGGGACGAAGTCTTGAGTCTTGTATCTTCATGGTCCAATAGTCCGGCAGAAGGATATAGTCCGGCTGTCCGAGGACCCCCTAATCCCGGACTCCCTCAAGGGGCGTGGCGGAAGGGATGGCCCCGGGTCGCAGTGAGCGCGGCGGGCGCAGGGGTGTGAGCGTGTGTGCGCGTGCGAGGGAGTAGCCGGACGGCGCGCGGAGGAGACAGGTGCGGTCGGCGTGGGGGGGCCGCGGCCAAGGGCGTGGCCGAGCGACAGTAGGCACGGGCGGCGCATGCACGAGGGAGACAGGAGGAGGAGAGGGGCGCGTGCTCACAGCGGGGAGTAGGGACGGGGTGGTCGACGGGGACGACGCGGCGGAGCGGGAGGCAGGCCAGTGGGGAGGTCCGGCGAGGCGGCGTGGGCTCCGGGCAGCGGGGAACGATGACGAGGCGGCGGCGTAGGCGGCCTCCTCCTCTTGATCCCGATCCAATCGGGAGAGAGGGGGGAGATATTTCGGGGGGAGGAGTGGGGGGTGTCGGTGGGGCGAGTGGGGAGTGGGGGAGGTTTATGGGGGGCGGGGGTGTGCCGGCCTGGTGGGTCGTGGCCCAGTTGGGCCGGTGGCCTGCTGGGCCGGAGCGCGGGGGGGGGGGTTCCTTCCTTTTTTGTATTTCTTTGTTTTCTGTTTTTATTTCTTTTCTTTTATTTATTTTGTTTTCTATTTTAAATCACTTTAAAATATTTAGGCAATTTCTAAAAATGAGTTCTCTCCACAATAATTACCTAGGCATTTAACTGCACACCCCGAACATTTTTATTTTAATGTTTGAAAACTTTTGTTGCTTGCCATATTTTGAATTGATTTTTTATTCGGTTTTGAACTAACGAAAGATTAGCAATAGTAACGGAGGTGACGTGGCATCATCAGCAGAGTTTTACTGTCGCATAATTATCCGGGCATCACAGCCACGGCATGCGGTCCACGCCGTCAACCTGAGGTTGTCCCCACGGTTGCATCGACCTACGTGCTGCCACTACGGCCCCTTTGGGTCATAGCGCCGCGGCCCGCGGTCCACACCACTGCCACAAGGCCGTCCCCTCAGCTTCACCGACCCACATGTTGTATCTCCATCACCCCTTCGGACCATACCGTCGAGGTACGCGGTCAACGACGTCTCCCTGAGGTTGTTCTACGGCTGCATAGACCCTCGCGTTGCCACTGCGTCACCCCTTCAGCACATAGCGCGCATGGCACGCTGTCCTTGTCACCGCCTTGAGTACTTCCCCGCGGTTGCTCCGACCCGCGCATTGGGCTATGTCGCCTCTTCGAGCCGTCGGGCCGCGGCACGCAG
This sequence comes from Triticum aestivum, assembly GCF_018294505.1. Classification (NCBI taxonomy): domain Eukaryota; kingdom Viridiplantae; phylum Streptophyta; class Magnoliopsida; order Poales; family Poaceae; genus Triticum; species Triticum aestivum. The sequence continues at coordinate 157,282,158 of NC_057802.1, forward strand.
TCCACTCTGTCATTCTGGCGCGTTGACTTCTATGTGATATGCGTCGCGCCGCCTCCCTAGACGCAGGAACGCCACTGTCTGCGCCTAGTCTTCGTCATGCTGCTGGTTCTTCCTCGCCTACTTCGAGCACCATCACCGCACTCCTAGCCTAGCCGCCGCCGCTCTTCTTCCTTCGCGCCGGTATCGCTCGCCTATCCAAGCCACGCCGCTACTACTTGTGAGTTGCGTTGGGATTTCCTCGAAGAGGAGGGGATGATGCAGTATAGTAGAAATAAGTATTTCCCTCAGTTAAAAACCAAGGTTATCAATCCAGTAGGAGAACCAAGCAACACCTCGTTAGCAGTACCTACACACAAAATAAAAAATGCTTGTACCCAACGTGAGCAAGGGGTTGTCCCTCCCTCGGCGGTTAATTGTAAGGATCAAATCTCGTTGTCATAGATAGATAATTAAAACACAAAATAAAATAAATAAATAAAAATTATAGCAAGGTATTTTTATTTTAATATATGATAAAAAGTAGACCCGGGGGCCATACTTTTCACTAGAGGCTTCTCTCTTGAAAATATCATATGGTGGGTAAAGAAATTACTCTTGGGCAATTGATAGAAAAGCAAATAATCATGGTGATATTCAAGGCAATGATCATGTATATAGGTATCACGTCCGAGACAAGTAGACCGACTCCTGCCTGCATCTAATACTATTACTCCACACATCGACCGCTATCCAACATGCGTCTAGAGTATTAAGTTCATAAAGAACAGAGTAACGCCGTAAGCAAGATGACACGATGTAGACAAAGTAAACCCACGCATGAATTAACCCCATATTTTTATCCTTAATGGCAACGATACAAATACGTGTTGTGTCATTTTCTGTCACTGAGATTGAGCACCGCAAGATCGAACCCATCACAAAGCATCTCTCCTGTTGCAAGAAAAATCAATCTAGTTGGCCTAACCAAATCAATAGATCGAAGAGAAATACAAAGCTATAATAGTCATGCATAAAAGAGTTCAGAAAAGACTCAAATAATATTTATGAATAATCTGATAGTAACTCACAATTCATCGGATCCCAACAAACACACTGCAAAAAGTTATTACATCGAATAGATCTCCAAAAACATCGAGGAGAATATTTTTTAAACAGTAAACTGGGCACCCTCCCGGCCATCTCACGCACTCTGCGTTTTGAGCCATCCGATTGTGCATTTGGAACATAACTGGTCATCCAATCTATTGTCAATTTCCGCCTGGGCCATGGACCGTTCAAGAATGGCCCGTACTCGGCCGGTGTCGCTTGGGGACGCTGCTCCCATGGAAAAATCCAAGCCTTCTGGTTAACTAGGCTTTTCAGGCCCATTAGAAATCGAGGGCTTTTCACGACCAATAGGTTTCCGTCACCTCCTTAAAAAAACCAGGTTTCTGTCAGCTCGATCGACCAGGCGGTGCGGTGGCGCCGGCGCCTTGTATCTTTCTGCTACGGTGCTTCTCCCTTCCTTTCTTTCCCCATCAGACTGTAATGGAAGACCGTTTCTGGCCTGCCCTACCTCCTCTGACCTCTCCCTTACATCATGATGTGGGTGCTCTCTTCCATAGGGATGGTAGATGGATTGAGATGCCTCTCTCTGCCACTCACCACCAAAAAAACCAAAGGTATTCCTTCCCTTCTCCACGCCCTATTTCCCTTCCTGAAATTGTTTTTAATTTCCAACTTAATTCCCTTTTCCCAGGGTTTTACAGGATCTAATTGGTTATTGGTCGGGAGGAGCCCCGCAGGCAACAATTTGTTTCACTGCAAGATCAATGCATAGTTCATTCAACACATTACTGTTTCAAAGGTCATGTAGATGTTTTATTTTTACTGTTGTGTACAATGATAATTAACTACTGAAAAACAATGCAGGAGCAAGTTCTACAGGAAATTTCGTGGAATCAAGATACCCATCTTGAATTTTATAGTCAGGGGCTGATCTTGCACAATTGAGCCTTAAACATACAGAACATGAACAGTGCATCAACATAACAATTTACTGTTTAATTGCAGGTACTCTATAAGGTGTTTTGCTGCATTAAGAACCATCTCACGCACGCCATCTCATGCTTTTAGTGTTTTGAGCTATCCAATTATGCATGAATGCATTGGGTATTTTTTTCGGGATTGTGATTCGTAATTTTGTAAAAAGGTGGGTTATTTAGACCAAGTTGTCACAGTTACTTATTAATCTCGATGTCTATTTTTCTATGGGCTACCTGCAGCATTTACTGTACCTTATCTATCTGGTTTTCTTGTGGCATAGCAAACACTTTAATTGTAGTCCATTTCCTTGTGACAACTCTCAAAGACGTCATAAATTGCAACCACATTATAATAGAAACTAGATAACTAGTCTGTTTGAGTAGGCTAAATGTGATAACCTTAAAGATAAAATTAATCATGCTTGCCTATATAAAAGAGCTTAATTGTGCTAAGATGGACTAAATGTATCAAATTTTCATAGGCAGCAGTAATATTTACATCTTTGGTTTAGTCATGCTCTTAATATTCTACGTGTTTTGGAGAATTATACCAGCGAGCTACCCCATATCTGTAGCTTAATTTATCGTAACTCAACTTCTAGAAGCTTCAAATCATAGGATGTGTCGTCCTTTCATAACATTTCTGCCATCCAAACAATGAACTCTGAAGGTATGGTGACAAGCGTTGAGTTGCAACAAGGAGCAAAATGTAAGCAACAAGGAACCTCTGTTACAATAAAAATATATTATATGTAACCTTTCCTTTGCTGATTAATTTTTGACTTGTGCTTTAAGTCTATTGTATTAGTATTTGGGCTGGTAGTAGTGCATATGCTACCCACCTCTGCTCTAAGTTTGATTGGCTAACAATTTGTTTCGTAGGTTGATTCTAAAGTTGAATCTATTTCCTGCGATGAATCATTAGGATTTTGCTTGTGGGGCAGGTAAAAAATAATATATCTTCATCTATACCCTCCTTAAAAATATAAGATCATAAATATCACACCAGGAATAAACCATATGCCATTTTTCAATTACAGTCACTATTGTTTGTGAAGGAAATATGCCCTAGAGGCAACAATAAAGTTATTATTTATTTCCTTATATCATGATAAATGTTTATTATTCATGCTAGAATTGTATTAACCTGAAACATGATACATGTGTCAATACATAGACAAACAGAGTGTCACTAGTATGCCTCTACTTGACTAGCTCGTTGATCAAAGATGGTTATGTTTCCTAGCCATAGACAAAGAGTTGTCATTTGATTAACGGGATCACATCATTAGGAGAATGATGTGATTGACTTGACCCATTCCGTTAGCTTAGCACTTGATCGTTTAGTATGTTGCTATTGCTTTCTTCATGAATTATACATGTTCCTATGACTATGAGATTATGCAACTCCCGTTTACCGGGGGAACACTTTGTGTGCTACCAAACGTCACAACGTAACTGGGTGATTATAAAGGTGCTCTACAGGTGTCTCCGAAGGTACTTGTTGGGTTGGCGTATTTCAAGATTAGGATTTGTCACTCCGATTGTCGGAGAGGTATCTCTGGGCCCACTCGGTAATGCACATCACTATAAACCTTGCAAGCATTGCAACTAATGAGTTAGTTGCGGGATGATGTATTACGGAACGAGTAAAGAGACTTGCCGGTAACGAGATTGAACTAGGTATTGAGATACCGACGATTGAATCTCGGGCAATTAACATACCGATGACAAAGGGAACAACGTATGTTGTTATGCAGTTTGACCGATAAAGATCTTCGTAGAATATGTGGGAGCCAATATGAAAATCCAGGTTCCACTATTGGTTATTGACCGGAGACGTGTCTCGGTCATGTCTACATAGTTCTCGAACCCGTAGGGTCCGCACGCTTAAAGTTTGATGACGGTTATATTATGAGTTTATGTGTTTTGATGTATCGAAGATAGTTCGGAGTCCCGGATATGATCATGGACATGACGAGGAGTCTCGAAATGGTCGAGACATGAAGATTGATATATTGGATGACGATATTCGGACACCGGAATGGTTCCGGGGGTTATCGGATATATATCGGAGTACCGGGGGTTACCGGAACCCCCCCTCCCCCGGGAACTAATGGGCCTTGTTGGGCCCTAGTGGAGAGAGAGAGGGGCCGGCCAGGGCAAGAGGCGCGCCCCTCCCCTTGAGTCCGAATAGGACAAGGAAGGGGGGGTGCGGCGCCCCCCTCGCCTTTCCCCTCTCCCACTCCTTCCTTCCCCCTCCTTCTTGGACTAGGAAAGGGAGGGGCAAACCTAATTGGAGTAGGTTTCCCCCTCCTAGGGCGCGCCACCCCCTTGGCCGGCCCTCTCCTCCTCCCCCCTTTATATACGAAGGAAGGGGGCACCCCATAGACACAACAATTGATCTCCTAGTCGTGTGGGGTGCCCCCCTCCACCATAATCCACCTCGATAATATCGTAGTGGTGCTTAGGCGAAGCCCTGCGTCGGTAGAACATCATCATCGTCACCAAGCCGTCGTGCTGACGGAACTCTCCCTCAAAGCTCGGCTGGATCGGAGTTCGAGGGACGTCATCAAGCTGAACGTGTGCTGAACTCGGAGGTGCCGTATGTTCGGTACTTGATCGGTCGGATCGTGAAGACGTACGACTACATCAACTGCGTTGTGCTAACGCTTCCGCTTTCGGTCTACGAGGGTACGTGGACAACACTCTCCCCTCTCGTTGTTATGCATCACAATGATCCTGTGTGTGCGTAGGAATTTTTTTGAAATTACTACGTTCCCCAACAGTGGCATCCGAGCCTGGTTTTATGCGTAGATGTTATATGCACGAGTAGAACACAAGTGAGTTGTGGGCGATACAAGTCATACTGCTTACCAGCATGTCATGCTTTGGTTCGGCGGTATTGTTGGATGAAGTGGCCCGGACCGACATTACGCGTACGCTTACACGAGACTGGTTCTACTGACGTGCTTTGCACACAAGTGGCTGGCGGGTGTCAGTTTCTCCAACTTTAGTTGAACTGAGTGTGGCTACGCCCGGTCCTTGAGAAGGTTAAAACAGCACTAACTTGACGAACTATCGTTGTGGTTTTGATGCGTAGGTAAGAACGGTTCTTGCTCAGCCCGTAGCAGCCACGTAAAACTTGCAACAACAAAGTAGAGGACGTCTAACTTGTTTTTGCAGGGCATGTTGTGATGTGATATGGTCAAGGCATGATGCTAAGTTTTATTGTATGAGATGATCATGTTTTGTAACCGAGTTATCGGCAACTAGCAGTAGCCATATGGTTGTCGCTTTATTGTATGCAATGCAATTGCCCTGTAATGCTTTACTTTATCACTAAATGGTAGCGATAGTCGTAGAAGCATAAGTTGGCGAGACGACAACGATGCTACGATGGAGATCAAGGTGTCGCGCCGGTGACGATGGTGATCATGACGGTGCTTCGGAGATGGAGATCACAAGCACAAGATGATGATGGCCATATCATATCACTTATATTGATTGCATGTGATGTTTATCTTTTATGCATCTTATCTTGCTTTGATTGACGATAGCATTATAAGATGATCTCTCACTAAATTTCAAGGTATAAGTGTTCTCCCTGAGTATGCACCATTGCGAAAGTTCTTCGTGCTGAGACACCACGTGATGATCGGGTGTGATAAGCTCTACGTTCAAATACAACGGGTGCAAAACAGTTGCACACGCGGAATACTCAGGTTAAACTTGACGAGCCTAGCATATGCAGATATGGCCTCGGAACACTGAGACCGAAAGGTCGAGCATGAATCATATAGTAGATATGATCAACATAGTGATGTTCACCATTGAAACTACTCCATCTCACGTGATGATCGGACATGGTTTAGTTGATATGGATCACGTGATCACTTAGAGGATTAGAGGGAATGTCTATCTAAGTGGGAGTTCTTAAGTAATATGATTAATTGAACTTTAATTTATCATGAACTTAGTCATGGTATTATTAGCATGTCTATGTTGTAGATCAATAGCTTGTGTTTAGCTCCCCTATTTTATTTTTTATATGTTCCTAGAGAAAAATAAGTTGAAATATGTTAGTAGCAAAGATGCGGACTAGCTCCGTGATCTGAGGATTATCCTCATTGCTGCATAGAAGTATTATGTCCTTGATGCACCGCTAGGTGACAGAACTATTGCAGGAGCACATGTAGACGTTTTGAACGTTTTGACAAAAGCTCGATATGATAACTACTTGATAGTTTAGTGCACCATGCTTTACGGCTTAGAACCGGGACTTCAAAAATGTTTTGAACGCCACAGAGCATATAACATGTTCCAAGAGTTGAAATTGGTATTTCATACTCATGCCTGTGTCGAGAGGTATGAGACCTCTGACATTACTTTGCCTACAAGATGGAGCAGAATAGCTCAACCAGTAAGCATGTGCTCAGATTGTCTGAGTACTACAATTGCTTGAATCAAGTGGGAGTTAATCTTCCAGATAAGATAGTGATTGACAGAATTCTCTAGTCACCATCACCAAGTTAGTAGAACTTCATGATGAACTATAGTATGCAAGGGATGACGAAAAGAATTCCCGAGCTTTTCATGATGATGAAATTGATGAAGGTAGAAATCAAGAGAGAGCATCAAGTGTTGATGATTAACAAGACCACTAGTTTCAAGAAAAGGGCAAAGGGAAAGAAAGGGAACTTCATGTAGAATGGCAAGCAAGTTGTCACTTCCGTGAAGAAGCCCAAAGCTAGACTAAAGCCTGAAACTGAGTGCTTCTACTGCAAAAGAAATGGTAACTAGAAGAGGAACTGCCCTGAATATTTGGTGGATAAGAAGGATGGCAAAGTGAACAAGGGTATATTTGATATACAGGTTATTGATGTGTACCTTACTAGTGTTTATAGTAGCCCCTGGGTATTTGATACTTGTTCGGTTGCTAAAAATTAGTAACTCGAAATAGGAGTTACAGAATAAACAGAGACTAGTTGAGGGTGAAGTGACGATGTGTGTTGGAAGTGGTTCCAAGATTAATATGATCATCATCGCACACTCCCTATACTTTTGGGATTAGTGTTGAACCTGAATAAGTGTTATTTGGTGTTTGCGTTGAGCATGAATATGATTTGATCATGTTTATTGCAATACGGTTATTCATTTAAGTTAGAGAATAATTGTTGTTCTGTTTACATGAATAAAACCTTTATGGTCATACACCCAATGAAAAATGGTTTGTTGGATCTCGATCGTAGTGATACACATATTCATAATATTGAAGCCAAAAGATGCAAAGTTAATAATGATAGTGCAACTCATTTGTGGCACTGCCGTTTAGGTCATATTGGTGTAAACCGCATGAAGAAACTCCATGCTGATGGGATTTTGGAATCACTTGATTATGAATCCCTTGATGCTTGCGAACCATGCCTTATGGGCAGGATGACTAAAGACTCCGTTCTTCGGAACAATGGAGTGAGCAACTGACTTATTGGAAATAATACATACTGATGTATGTGATCTGATGATTGTTGAGGCTCGCGGCGGGTATCGTTATTTTCTGAGCTTCACAGATGATTTGAGCAGATATGGGTATATCTACTTGATGAAATATAAGTCTGAAACATTTGAAAAGTTCATATAATTTCAGAGTGAAGTGGAAAATCATCGTAACAAGAAAATAAAGTTTCTACAATCTGATCGTGGAGGAGAATATTTGAGTTACGAGTTTGGTCTTCATTTGAAACAATGCGGAATAGTTTCGCAACTCACGCCACCTGGAACACCACAGCATAATGGTGTGTCCGAACATCGTAACCGTACTTTATTAGATATGGTGCAATCTATGATGTCTCTTACCGATTTACCACTATCGTTTTGGGGTTATGCATTAGAGACAGCTGCATTCACGTTAAATAGGGCACCATCTAAATCTGTTGAGACGACACCTTATGAACTTTGGTTTGGCAAGAAACCAAAAGTTGTCGTTTCTTAAAATTTGGGGTTGCGATGCTTATGTGAAAAAGTTTCATCCTGATAAGCTCAAACCCAAATCGGAGAAATGTGTCTTCATAGGATACCCAAAGGAGACTGTTGGGTACACCTTCTATCACAGATCCGAAGGCAAGATATTCGTTGCTTATAATGGATCCTTTCTAGAGAAGGAGTGTCTCGCGAAATAAGTGAGTGGGAGGAAAGTAGAACTTGATGAGGTAACTGTACTTGCTCCCTTATTGGAAAGTAGTTCATCATAGAAATTTGTTCCTGTGACTCCTACACCAATTAGTGAGGAAGCTAATGATGATGATCATGTAACTTCAGATCAAGTTACTACCGAACCTCGTAGGTCAACCAGAGTAAGATCCGCACCAGAGTGGTACGGTAATCTTGTTATGGAGGTCATGTTACTTGACCATGACGAACCTACGAACTATGAGGAAGCGATGATGAGCCCAGATTCCGCGAAATGGCTTGAGGCCATGAAATCTGAGATGGGATCCATGTATGAGAACAAAGTGTGGACTTTGGTTGACTTGCCCGATGATCGGCAAGCCATAGAAAATAAATGGATCTTCAAGAGGAAGACGGACGCTGATATATAGTAGTGTTACTATCTACAAAGCTAGACTTGTCGAAAAATGTTAGTGACAAGTTCAAGGTCTTGACTACGATGAGATTTTCTCACTCGTAGCAATGCTTAAGTCTGTCCGAATCATGTTAGCAAATTGCCACATTTTATGAAATCTGGCAAATGGATGTCAAAACTACGTTCCTTAATGGGTTTCTTAAAGAAGAGTTGTATATGATGCAACCAGAAGGTTTTGTCAATCCTAAAGGTGTTAACAAAATGTGCAAGCTCCAGTGATCCTTCTATGGACTGGTGCAAGCATCTCGGAGTTGGTCAAAGCATATAGTTTTATACAGACTTACTGTGAAGCCTGTATTTACAAGAAAGTGAGTGGGAGCACTACAACATTTCTGATAAATATATGTGAATGAGATATTGTTGATCAGAAATAATGTAGAATTTTTCGAAAAGCATAAAGGAGTATTTGAAAGGAGCTTTTTTAAAGAAAGACCTCGGTGAAGCTGCTTACATATCCAGCATCAAGATCTATAGAGATAGATCAAGACGCTTGATAGGTTTTTTCAATGAGTATATACCTTGACAAGATTTTGAAGTAGTTCAAAATGGAACAGTCAAAGAAAGAGTTCTTGCCTGTGTTACAAGGTGTGAAATTGAGTAAGACTCAAAGCCCGACCATGGCAGAAGATAGAAAGAGAATGAAAGTCATTCCCTATGCCTCAGCCATAGGTTCTATAAAGTATGCCATGCTGTGTACCAGATCTATTGTATACCCTACACTGAGTTTAGCAAGGGAGTACAATAGTGATCTAGGAGTAGATCACTGGACAGCGGTCAAAATTATCCTTAGTGGAATAAGGATATGTTTCTCGATTATGGAGGTGACAAAAGGTTCATCGTAAAGGGTTACGTCGATGCAAGTTTTGACACTGATCCAGATAACTCTAAGTCTCAATCTGGATACATACTGAAAGTGGGAGCAATTAGCTAGAGTAGCTCCGTGCAGAGCATTGTTGACATAGACATTTGCAAAATACATACGGATCTGAATGTTGCAGACCCATTGACTAAACTTCTCTCACAAGCAAAACATGATCACACCTTAGTACTCTTTGGGTGTTAATCACATGGCGATGTGAACTAGATTACTGACTCTACTAAATCCTTTGAGTGTTGGTCACATGACGATGTGAACTATGGGTGTTATTCACATGGTGATGTGAACTATTGGTGTTAAATCACATGGCGGTGTGAACTAGATTATTGACTCTAGTGCAAGTGGGAGACTGATGGAAATATGCCCTAGAGGCAATAATAAAGTTATTATTTATTTCCTTATATCATGATAAATGTTTATTATTCATGCTAGAATTGTATTAACCGGAAACATGATACATGTGTGAATACATAGACAAACAGAGTGTCACTAGTATGCCTCTACTTGACTAGCTTGTTGATCAAAGATGGTTATGTTTCCTAGCCATAGACAAAGAGTTGTCATTTGATTAACGGGATCACATCATTAGGAGAATGATGTGATTGACTTGACCCATTCCGTTATCTTAGCACTTGATCGTTTAGTATGTTGCTATTGCTTTCTTCATGACTTATACATGTTCCTATGACTATGAGATTATGCAACTCCCGTTTACCCGAGGAACACTTTGTGTGCTACCAAACGTCACAACGTAACTGGGTGATTATAAAGGTGCTCTACAGGTGTCTCCGAAGGTACTTGTTGGGTTGGCGTATTTCGAGATTAGGATTTGTCACTCCGATTGTCGGAGAGGTATCTCTGGGCCCACTCGGTAATGCACATCACTATAAGCCTTGCAAGTGTGACGCCCCTGATTCAATCGTACACTAATCATACACGCAAACGTGTACGGTCAAGATCAGGGACTCACGGGAAGATATCACAACACAACTCTACAAATAAAATAAGTTATACAAGCATCATGATACAAGCCAGGGGCCTCGAGGGATCGAATACAAGTGCTCGATCATAGATGAGTCAGCGGAAGCAACAATATCTGAGTACAGACATAAGTTAAACAAGTTGCCATAAGATGGCTAGCACAAACTGGGATACAGATCGAAAGAGGCGCAGGCCTCCTGCCTGGGATCCTCCTAAACTACTCCTGGTCGTCGTCAGCGGCCTGCACATAGTAGGCACCTCCAGTGTAGTAGGAGTCGTCGTCGACGGTGGCATCTAGCTCCTGGGCTCCAACCTCTGGTTGCGACAACCAGTTAAAAAGGAAAGGGGGAAGAGGGAGAAAAGCAACCGTGAGTACTCATCCAAAGTACTCGCAAGCAAGGATCTACACTACATATGCATGGGTATCTGTGTAAAGGGGATATATCAGTGGACTGAACTGCAGAATGCCAGAATAAGAGGGGGATAGCTAATCCTATCGAAGACTACGCTTCTGGCAGCCTCCATCTTGCAGCATGTAGAAGAGAGTAGATGGTAAGTTCACCAAGTAGCATCGTATAGCAAACTCCTACCCGGCGATCCTCTCCTTGTCGCCCTGTTAGAGAGCGATCACTGGGTTATATCTGGCACTTGGAAGGGTGTGTTTTATTAAGTATCCGGTTCTAGTTGTCATAAGGTCAAGGTACAACTCCAAGTCGTCCTGTTACCGAAGATCACGACTATTCGAATAGATAAACTTCCCTGCAGGGGTGCACCACATTACCCGACACGCTCGATCCCTCTGGCCGGTCACACTTTCCTGGGTCATGTCCGGCCTTGGAAGATCAACACGTCGCAGCTCCACCTAGGCTCAATAGAGAGGTCAGCACGTCGGTCTAAATCCTATGCGCGCAGTGTTGGAAATATGCCCTAGAGGCAATAATAAATTGGTTATTATTATATTTCCTTGTTCATGATAATCGTTTATTATCCATGCTAGAATTGTATTGATAGGAAACTCAGATACATGTGTGGATACATAGACAACACCATGTCCCTAGTAAGCCTCTAGTTGACTAGCTCGTTGATCAATAGATGGTTACAGTTTCCTGACCATGGACATTGGATGTCGTTGATAACGGGATCACATCATTAGGAGAATGATGTGATGGACAAGACCCAATCCTAAGCCTAGCACAAGATCGTGTAGTTCGTTTGCTAAGAGCCTTTCTAATGTCAAGTATCATTTCCTTAGACCATGAGATTGTGCAACTCCCGGATACCGTAGGAATGCTTTGGGTGTACCAAACGTCACAACGTAACTGGGTGGCTATAAAGGTGCACTACAGGTATCTCCGAAAGTGTCTGTTGGGTTGGCACGAATCGAGACTGGGATTTGTCACTCCGTGTAAACGGAGAGGTATCTCTGGGCCCACTCGGTAGGACATCATCATAATGTGCACAATGTGACCAAGGAGTTGATCACGGGATGATGTGTTACGGAACGAGTAAAGAGACTTGCCGGTAACGAGATTGAACAAGGTATCGGGATACCGACGATCGAATCTCGGGCAAGTACTATACCGGTAGACAAAGGGAATTGTATACGGGATTGATTGAATCCTCGACATCGTGGTTCATCCGATGAGTCATCGAGGAGCATGTGGGAGCCAACATGGGTATCCAGATCCTGTTGTTGGTTATTGACCGGAGAGTCGTCTCGGTCATGTCTGCGTGTCTCCCGAACCCGTAGGGTCTACACACTTAAGGTTCGGTGACGCTAGGGTTGTAGAGATATTAGTATGCGGTAACCCGAAAGTTGTTCGGAGTCCCATATGAGATCCCGGACGTCACGAGGAGTTCTCGAATGGTCTGGAGGTAATGATTTATATATGGGAAGTCTTATTTTGGTCGCCGGAAAAGTTTCGCGCATTATCGGTATTGTACCGAGAGTGCCGAAAGGGGTCTGGGGGTCCACCAAGGGGGTCCACCAGCCCCGGGGGGCCACATGGGCTGTAGGGGTGTGCGCCTTGGCCTATATGGGCCAAGGGCACCAACCCCAAGAGGCCCATGCGCCAAGAGATAACGGAAAGGGAGAGTCCTAAAGGGGGAAGGCACCTCCGAGGTGCCTTGGGGAGGATGGACTCCTCCCTGGCCGCACCCTTCCTTGGAGGAAGGGCCAAGGCTGCGCCCCCCCCCCCTCTCCCATGGCCCTATATATAGTGGGGGGAGGGAGGGCAGCAATATCCAAGCCCTGGCGCCTCCCTCTCCCTCCCGTGACACATCTCCCTCCTCCCGCAGCGCTTGGCGAAGCCCTGTTGGAATCCCGCTACTTCCACCACCATGTCGTCGTGCTGCTGGATCTCCATCAACCTCTCCTCCCCCTTTGCTGGATCAAGAAGGAGGATACGTCGCTGCTCCGTACGTGTGTTGAACGCGGAGGTGCCGTCCGTTCGGCGCTAGGATCATCGGTGATTTGGATCAGGACGAGTACGAATCCATCAACCCCGTTCTCTTGAACGCTTCTGCTCGCGATCTACAAGGGTATGTAGATGCACTCCTTCCCTCTCGTTGCTAGTAAACTCCATAGATTGATCTTGGTGATGCGTAGAAAATTTTGAATTTCTGCTACGTTCCCCAACAGTGGCATCATGAGCTAGGTCTATGCGTAGTTTCTATGCACGAGTAGAAGACAAAGTAGTTGTGGGCGTCGATTTTGTCAATTTACTTGCCGTTACTAGTCTTATCTTGATTCGGCGGCATCGTGGGATGAAGCGGCCCGGACCGACCTTACACGTACACTTACGTGAGACAGGTTCCACCGACTGACATGCACTAGTTGCATAAGGTGGCTAGCGGGTGTCTGTCTCTCCCACTTTAGTCGGATCAGATTCGATGAAAAGGGTCCTTATGAAGGGTAAATAGAAATTGGCATATCACGTTGTGGCTTTTGCGTAGGTAAGAAACGTTCTTGCTAGAATCCCATAGCAGCCACGTAAAACATGCAACAACAATTAGAGGACGTCTAACTTGTTTTTGCAGGGTATGCTATGTGATGTGATATGGCCAAAAGGATGTGATGTATGAGATTGATCATGTTCTTGTAATAGGAATCAATACTTGCATGTCGATGAGTATGACAACCGGCAGGAGCCATAGGAGTTGTCTTAATTTATTGTATGACCTGTGTGTCAATGAAAACGCCTTGTAATTACTTTACTTTATTGCTAACCGTTAGCTATAGTAGTAGAAGTAATAGTTGGCGAGACAACTTCATGAAGACACGATGATGGAGATCATGGTGTCATGCCTGTGACAAAGGTGATCATGCCGCGCCTCGAAGATGGAGATCAAAAGGCGCAAGATGATATTGGCCATATCATGTCACTTTATGATTTGCATGTGATGTTTGTCATGTTTACATCTTATTTGCTTAGAACGACGGTAGCATAAATAAGATGATCCCTCACTAAAATTTCAAGAGAAGTGTTCCCCCTAACTGTGCACCATTGCGAAGGTTCGTTGTTTCGAAGCACCACGTGATAATCGGGTGTGATAGATTCTAACGTTCGAATACAACGGGTGTTGACGAGCCTAGCATGTACAGACATGGCCTCGGAACACATGCGAAACACTTAGGTTGACTTGACGAGCCTAGCATGTACAGACATGGCCTCGGAACACAAGAGACCGAAAGGTCGAACATGAGTCGTATAGTAGATACGATCAACATGGAGATGTTCACCGATGATGACTAGTCCGTCTCACGTGATGATCGGACACGTCCTAGTTTGACTCGGATCATGTATCACTTAGATGACTAGAGGGATGTCTATCTGAGTGGGAGATCATTAATCAGATGAACTTAATTATCATGAACATAGTCAAAAGGTCTTTGCAAATTATGTCATAGCTTACGATTTAGTTCTACTGTTTAAGATATGTTCCTAGAGAAAATTTAGTTGAAAGTTGGTAGTAGCAATTATGCGGACTGGGTCCGTAAACTGAGGATTGTCCTCATTGCTGCACAGAAGGCTTATGTCCTTAATGCACCGCTCGGTGTGCTGAACCTCAGCGTCGTCTGTAGATGTTGCGAAACATCTGACATACACGTTTTGATGACTACGTGATAGTTCAGTGCATAATGCTAACGGTTTAGAATTGTGGCACCAAAGACGGTTTTTGAAACGTCGCAGAACATATGAGATGTTCCGAAGACTGAAATTGGGATTTCAGACTAGTGCCCACGTCAAGAGGTATGAGACCTCTGACAAGTTTCTTAAGCCTGCAGACTAAGGGAGAAAAGCTCAATCGTTGAGCATGTGCTTAGATTGTCTGGGTGCCACAATCACTTGAATCGAGTGGGAGTTAATCTTCCAGATGAGATAGTGATGGTTCTCCATAGTCACTGCCACCAAGCTATTAGAGCTTCGTGATGAACTATAACCTATCAGGGATAGATATGATGATCCTTGAGCTATTCGCGATGTTTGACACCGCGAAGGTAGAAATCAAATAGGAGCGTCAATTGTTGATGGTTAGTAAAACCACTAGTTTCAAGAAGGGCAAGGGCAAAAGGGATACCTCATGAAACAGCAAATCATTTGCTGATCTAGTGAAGAATCCCAAGGTTGAAGCCAAACCCGAGACTAAGTGCTTCTGTAATGAGGGGAAGGGTCACTGAAGCAGAACTACCCTAGATACTTGGTAGATGAGAAGGCAGGCAAGGTCGGCAGAAGTATATTGGATATACATTATATGAATGCGTACTTTACTAGTACTCCTAGCAGCACCAGGGTATTAGATACCGGTTCGGTTGCTAAGTGTTAGTAACTCGAAATAAAAGCTGCGGAATAAACGGAGACTAGCTAAAGGTGAGATGACGATATGTGTTGGAAGTGTTTCCAAGGTTGATGTGATCAAGCATCGCATGCTCCCTCTACCATCGAGATTGGTGTTAAACCTAAATAATTGTTATTTGGTGTTGAGCATAAACATGATTGGATTGTGTTTATCACAATACGGTTATTCATTTAAGGAGAATAATGGTTACTCTGTTTATTTGAATAATACCTTCAATGGTCTTGCACCTAAAATGAATCTCGATAGTAGTGATACACATGTTCATGCCAAAAGATATAAGATAGTAATGATAGTACCACATACTTGTGGCACTGCCACTTGAGTCATATTGGTATAAAACGCAGAAAGAAGCTCCATGTAGATGGATCTTTGGACTCACTCATTTTTGAAAAGATTGAGACATGCGAACCATGTCTATTGGTATATATGCATGAAGAAACTCCATGCAGATGGATCGTTTGGACTCACTTGATTTTGAATCACTTGAGACATGCAAATCATACCACATGGGCAAGATGACTGAAAGGCCTCGTTTTTAGTAAGATGGAACAAGAAAGCAACTTGTTGGAAGTAATACATTTTGATGTGTGCAGTCCAATGAGTGCTGAGGCACGCAGTGGATATCGATATGTTCTTACTTCATGGATGATTTGAGTAGATGCTGAGAATATTTACTTGATGAAACACAAGTCTGAATTATTGAAAGGTTCAAGTAATTTCAGAGTGAAGTTGAAGATCGTCGTGACAAGAGGATAAAATGTCTATGATATGATCATAGAGATATCTGAGTTACGAGTTTGGCACACAATTAAGACATTGTGGAAAGTGTTTCACAATTAATACCGCCTGGAACACCACAGTGTGATGGTGTGTCCGAACATCATAACCGCACCCTATTGGATATGGTGCATACCATGATGTCTCTTATCGAATTACAACTATCGTTTATGGGTTAGGCATTAGAGACAACCGCATTCACTTTAAATAGGGCACCACACAATTCCGTTGAGACGACACCGTATGAACTAGGGTTTAGAGAAACCTAAGCTGTCGTTTCTTAAAAGTTTGGGGCTGCGACGCTTATGTGAAAAAGTTTCAGGCTGATGAGCTCGAACCCAAAGCGGATAAATGCATCTTCATAGAATACCCAAAACAGTTGGGTATACCTCCGATTTCAGATCTGGAAGCAAAAGTAATTGCTTCTAGAAACGAGTCCTTTCTCGAGGAAAAGTTTCTCTCGAAAGAATTGAGTGGGAGGATGGTGGAGACTTGATCAGGTTATTGAACCGTCACTTCAACTAGTGTGTAGCAGGGCACAGGAAGTTGTTCCTGTGGCACCTACACCAATTGAAGTGGAAGCTTATGATAGTGATCATGAAACTTCGGATCAAGTCACTACCAAACCTCGTAGGTCGACAAGGATATGTACTACTCCTGAGTGGTACGGTAATCCTGTCTTAGATATCATGTTGCTAGACAATACTGAACCTACGAGCAATGGAGAAGCGATGGTGGGCCCATATTCTGACAAATGGTTAGAAGCCATGAAATCCGAGATAGGATCCATGTATCAGAACAAAGCATGAACTTTGGTGAACTTGCCCGATGATCGGCAAGCCATTGAGATAAATGGATCTTTAAGAATAAGACGGACGTGGACGGTAATGTTACCATCTATGAAGCTCGACTTGTGGCAAAGAGTATTTTCACAAGTTCAAGGAGTTGACTACGATGAGATTTTCTCATCCGTAGCGATGCTTAAGTCCGTCGGAGTCATGTTAGCATTAGCTGCATTTATGAAATCTGGCAGATGGATGTCAAAACAAGTTTCCTTACCAGTTTTCTTAAGGAAAGGTTGTATGTGATACAATCAGAAAGGTTTTGTCGATCCTAAGGGTGCTAAAAGGTATGCTGGATCCAGCGATCCTTCCATGGACTAGAGCAAGCATCTCGGAGTCAGAATATACGCTTTGATGGAGTGATCAAAGTTTTTGGGTTTATACAAAGTTTGTTAGATACTTGTATTTACAATAAAGTGAGTGGGAGCGCTACAACATTTCTGATAAGTATATGTGAATGACATATTGTTGATCCGAAATGATGTAAAATTTCTGGAAAGCATAAAGGGTTGTTTGAAAGGAGTTTTTCAAAGGAAGACCTGGATAAAGCTGCTTACATATTGGGCATCAAGATCTATAGAGATAGATCAAGACGCCTGATGATACTTTCAAAGAACGCACACCTTGTCATGATTTTGAAAGAGTTCAAAATAGATCAGCAAAGAAGGAGTTCTTGGCTGTGTTACAAGGTGTGAGTATTGAGTAAGACTCAAGACCTGACCACAGCAGAAGAGAGAGAAAGGACGAAGGTCGTCCCCTATGCTTTAGACGTAGGCTCTACAGTATGCTATGCTGTGTACCGCACATGAAGTGTGCCTTGCCATGAGTTGGTCAAGGGGTACAATAGTGATCCGGGAATGGATCACATGACAGCGGTCGAACTTATCCTTAGTATCTAGTGGACTAAGGAATTTTCTCGATTATGGAGGTGAAAAGGAGTTCGTCGTAAAGGGTTACGTCGATGCGAACTTTGATACTAATCCGGATGACTCTGAGTAGTAAACCGGATTCGTATAGTAGAGCAGTTATTTGAAATGGCTCCAAGTAGCGCGTGGTAGCATCCACAAGATGACATAGATATTCGTAAAGCACACACGGATCTGAAAGGTTCAGACCCGTTGACTAATAACCTCTCTCACAAGCATAACATGATCAAACCAGAACTCATTGAGTGTTAATCACATAGTGATGTGAACTAGATTGTTGACTCTAGTAAACTCTTTGGATGTTGGTCCCATGGTGATGTGACCTGTGAGTGTTAATCACATGGTGATGTGAACTAGATTATTGACTCTAGTGCAAGTGGGAGACTGTTGGAAATATGCCCTAGAGGCAATAATAAATTGGTTATTATTATATTTCCTTGTTCATGATAATCGTTTATTATCCATGCTAGAATTGTATTGATAGGAAACTCAGATACATGTGTGGATACATAGACAACACCATGTCCCTAGTAAGCCTCTAGTTGACTCACGATAATGATGTGATGGACAACACCCAATCCAAAGCGTATCACAAGATCGTGTAGTTCGTTTTCTAAGAGCTTTTCTAATGTCAAATATCATTTCCTTAGACCATGAGATTGTGCAACTCCCGGATACCGTAGGAATGCTTTGGGTGTACCAGACATCACAACGTAACTGGGTGGCTATAAAGGTGCACTACAGGTATCTCCGAAAGTGTCTGTTGGGTTGGCACGAATCGAGACTGGGATTTGTCACTCTGTGTAAACGGAGAGCTATCTCTGGGCCCACTCGATAGGACATCATCATAATGTGCACAATGTGACCAAGGAGTTGATCACGGGATGATGTGTTACGGAACGAGTAAAGAGACTTGCCAGTAACGAGATTGAACAAGGTATCGGGATACCGACGATCGAATCTCGGGCAAGTACTA
This sequence comes from Triticum aestivum, assembly GCF_018294505.1. Classification (NCBI taxonomy): domain Eukaryota; kingdom Viridiplantae; phylum Streptophyta; class Magnoliopsida; order Poales; family Poaceae; genus Triticum; species Triticum aestivum. The sequence goes on from NC_057802.1 coordinate 157,301,064, forward strand.
TACCGGTAGACAAAGGGAATTGTATACGGGATTGATTGAATCCTCGACATCGTGGTTCATCCGATGAGATCATCGAGGAGCATGTGGGAGCCAACATGGGTATCCAGATCCCGCTGTTGGTTATTGACCGGAGAGTCGTCTCGGTCATGTCTGCGTGTCTCCCGAACCCGTAGGGTCTACACACTTAAGGTTCGGTGACGCTAGGGTTGTAGAGATATTAGTATGCGGTAACCCGAAAGTTGTTCGGAGTCCCAGATGAGATACCGAACGTCACGAGGAGTTTCGGAATGGTCCGGAGGTAAAGATTTATATATGGGAAGTCTTATTTTGGTCGCCGGAAAAGTTTCGCGCATTATCGGTATTGTACCGGGAGTGCCGAAAGGGGTCCGGGGGTCCACCAAGGGGCTCCACCAGCCCCGGGGGGCCACATGGGCTGTAGGGGTGTGCGCCTTGGCCTATATGGGCCAAGGTCACCCGCCCCAAGAGGCCCATGCACCAAGAGATAAGGGAAAGGGAGAGTCCTAAAGGGGGAAGGCACCTCCGAGGTGCCTTGGGGAGGATGGACTCCTCCCTGGCCGCACCCTTCCTTGGAGGAAGGGACAAGGCTGCGCCCCCCCCCCCCTCCCCCTCTCCCTTGGCCCTATATATATTGGGGGGAGGGAGGGCAGAAATATCCAAGCCCTGGCGCCTCCCTCTCCCTCCCGTGACACATCTCCCTCCTCCCGCAGCGCTTGGCGAAGCCCTATTGGAATCCCGCTACTTCCACCACCACGCCGTCGTGCTGTTGGATCTCCATCAACCTCTCCTCCCCCTTTGCTGGATCAAGAAGGAGGAGACATCGCTGCTCCGTACGTGTGTTGAACGCGGAGGTGCCGTCCATTCGGCGCTAGGATCATCGGTGATTTGGATCACGACGAGTACGACTCCATCAACCCCGTTCTCTTGAACGCTTCCGCTCGCGATCTACAATGGTATGTAGATGCACTCCTTCCCTCTCGTTGCTAGTAAACTCCATAGATTGATCTTGGTGATGCGTAGAAAATTTTGAATTTCTGCTACGTTCCCCAACCCGCAGGGGTCTGGGCCCATCGCCCATTGCACACCTGCACGTTGCGTACGCGGCTGGAAGTAGACCTAGCCTAGCAAGCGTTCTAGTCCAATCCAGCGCGCGCCTCTCAGTCGCTGACGTCAAAAAGAGCTTCGGCTGATACCACGACGTCGGTTGCCCATATCTTGTCCCACGTGGCGGTTAGTGTGTATAAGGTCAACGACCCAACTCATATCAAATACCAAGATCTCGTTAAGCGTGTTATTATGAAGTAACCGCGAACACCGACCAGGGCCAGGCCCACCTCTCGCCTAGGTGGTCTCAACCTTCCCTGTCGCTCCGCCACAAAGATCCACTCGCGGGTACTCCAAGAGCCGCCCCGACTTTAGTCACCACAGGTATCATGTAAAGTATATAAGTATATACCCGTGATCACCTCCAGAGTGATCACGGCCCGATAGTATAGCAAGGCAGACGGACAAGAATGTAGGGCCACAGATGGAATACTAGCATCCTATACTAAGCATGTAGGATTGCAGGTAAAGGTAACAACAGTAGTAGCAAGGACAGGCTATGCAGCAGAATAGGATTAACGGAAAGCAGTAACATGCTACACTACTCTAATGCAAGCAGTATAGAGAAGAATAGGCGATATCTGGTGATCAAGGGGGGGCTTGCCTAGAAGCTCAGCCGATAAGGAGGGGTCGTCGTCGATGTAGTCGATCACAGGGGTATCGGCAACGGTCTCGGAGCATACCGGAAAGAAGTAACGGAGGGGGAACACAATAAATAACAGAGCAATCAAATGTAACACAAAGCAAGACGCGGCAATACATTGTGCTAGGGGTGACCTAACGCAGGGATAGGTGATACCGGCGAAGGGGGGAAACATCCGGGAAAGTATCCCTGGTGTTTCGCGTTTTCGCACAGATGGACTCGAGGGGGAAAGTTGCATGTTCGCTATGCAAGGGATGTGTGGCGGACAAATAGGCTGCGTATCCGGATCCGTCTCGTCGTTCTGAGTAACTTTCATGTACAAAGTTTTTCCATCCGAGCTACGGTTTATTTTATATTAATTTTAAAAGATTTAAATCATTTTTAGGATTTATTTAATTACTTTAAATCAACATTATCCATAATAGTGTACGCTGACGTTATCATGACGTCAGCATGGCATCATCAGTCAACAGGGCGTTGACTGGGTCAAACTGTCGTGCGGGGCCCACCTGTCATACTCTGAGATTAACTAAACAGTTTAATTAGTTTAATTAGTGATGTTAATCTAATCAGGATTAATTAAGTTAATTAATTAATTCATTCATTCATTAATTAATTTTATTATACTTTTTATTTATTATTTTCTTAAACGTTCCACGTGGTGGGGCCCATATGTCATAGGCCAGGGGCCTTAGCGGGCGGGCTAACGGGCGTAGGGGCGGGCGCCAGGCGCGGTTCGGGCACTGCCCAAGCGGGCGCTGCAGGCCGGCAAGGTCAGTGGCCAGGGCAGCGACGGTGGTGGCTGCGGGCGGTGTGCAGAGGAGGCGGGGATGGCCGGAGCGGCGCACGGAGAGGGAAGGCGAGGCTGGAGCGAGGGGCACGGCCAGGGCACATGCGGACGGCGAGCGGGTGCCATGGCAGAGCGGAACTGGACGGAGCGGCAGCAGGGGTGAGGCCGTGCGCGGGTGCGCACGAAGGCGAGGTCGCCGGCAGAGAGCAGCAACGGGGGCCGTCGAGGCCGCAGGCGAGCGCGGGGTCGCGCGGGTGCGGGACGGCGGCAGAGGGGGCGCGCGCGTGCGCGCGCGGCCATGGGCGCGGGCGCGGTCGACAAGCGGGAACATGGGAAGAAGGAGGGCGGAGGCGGTGCTATGCGGTGGCCATGGCGATGTTCGGTGACCCGGACGGCGCGACGGGACGGACGACGGTGACGGGGAGAGAAGAGGAGGCCGGGGGCCTCACCGAGGGAGCGTAGGGGACGGGGCAGTGGGACGTGGGGAGGACGACGGGGACGATGGGGACGACGTCGATGTAGGGGAGGCAGTCCGGCGAGGTGGAGGAGGCAGTCCGGCGAGGGAGCTCCAGCGACGGGGGGCGGGGCGGCGTCGGGCGCGCGGGGTCGATCCCGATCCAATCTGGATCGGGAGGGGGAAAGGTGGCGACGTGGGGGGAAGTGGGGGAGTGGGGCGACTGGGTGTGGATTAGGGTTTCGGGGGGGGGGGTTATGGAGAGAGTGGGGGCCGGCTGGGCCAGGTGGGCTGGCCGGCCAGCTGGGCCAGTGGGCCGTGGGGGGAAGGTTCCCATTTTTTTGTTAGTTGTAGTTTTAGTTCTTTTATTTATTTATTTTTTTGTTTTCATTCTTTTTAAAGTATTTAGGCATTTTCTAAAAATGTGTTTACTTCACCATAATTACCTATGCAATAATTTACACAATCCGAACATTTTTATTTTAATGTTTGAAAACTTTTATTGTTTGCTAGATTTTGAATTTTGAATTCAAACGGAATTGAATCATCACGGGATTAACAACAGTAATCGTGATGACGTGGCATCATTAGCAGAGGTTAACTATAGCTTAATTATCCGGGCGTCACAATTCTCCTCCACTACAAGAAATCTCGTCCCGAGATTTAAGCGGTGGAGTAAGGGGGAAAAGTGCTGGTAGCGAAAACCTAACAAGTCTTCTCGGTCTTGGCTGCCCCTTTCGAAGAGGTTGATCCCTTTCGTTGATGTCTTCATTACTCTGCTTTAGGTCACCATGATGAAGTCGACATCCTTTCTTCGGGAACTCCATCGTACTTACGAAAGAATAAAGGGTGGGTATTCAGGGAGAACGAACTCTACAAGGTTGCTTATCTAGTAGATAACTCTAGGGATGTGGTAGAAAGTATCTCTCGAATTGAAACTCGGGAAAATCACCGAGAGAGATAAAAGAAGGCATGAGAAGTTTTAAGCGGGTGGGTAATCATTTAACGCCCAACCGAGAGTGTGGATGGAGTTCAGAGCAACCGGGAATAAGCATTGTGTCTGATACCAGACTTGATGATCTTTCAGGAGGTGGCTCGTGAATTATATACGAGGCCACGCATGAGGAATAGCTTTGGAAACCGGGGGTGTACAGGAGAGTCAGGTTTCGATCCTGGGACCTGTGGGTTATGGGCCCACCATGTGGGTAAAAAGTAGGAGGAGCGGTGACATCTTGCATGGTCATGATAGCAAGGCATGTCCGAGGGTGGCATGTCAGTTATGTCGGTAACAACATCGGTACCAAGGGCGAGGGACGAAGAGAACCACTTTCCTGCTCGTTGAATGAGGCGGACCAATTTGGAATTTTCGTTTAAAAGATATAAAACTTCGAAGATTGGAAGTCAAAATAAAAAGCGGGCACGAGGGACAATGTGTGCCCCCGCACTTGTGTGCCACACAAATCCTCTCCCCCTAGCTTTTCACATGTTAACATCGGTATATGGATCCGGAAAAGGAAAATCGGTTTACGGACATGGAGAGGAGTGCTAGATATTATTTTCACCAGAGGCTTCTGCATTCATTAAGAAGAAAAGAGTTGCTTTAAAGAAAATCGAGCGTCATCTTCATCACTCCCCCACCCTAGAGGCGTCATCGTCATCACTCCTCCCCTAGAGGCATCATCGCCATCCCTAAACCCTAGGCTAATTACTTCCGCTTCGCCTTAGGTGATCATCGACATCAATAACACTGTAGAGGTCATGTGGAGACGTATGAAGTCCCAGCCAGTTCTTAGCCACCTGCGACCAAACATTGCAGCTCCGGCTCTGACGAAGAACTACAAAACAGAATTAGACATGATTGGCACCTCCGAAAATCATCGAATGAACCACCTGCTTACTGTCATCGTACGCCACCAGGACCCCGCCACCGCAGCTTTGACTTCGCAGCAACAAACCAGCCGAGGCAACCCCACGGACACACTAGAGAAGAGCCGATTACCTCAACCATAGCCACGTATCCGACATCGCTCCCATCATCATCATTGCCATACAAAGCCATCACCGCCGCCTTCCCCAAGTCCCGCTCGCTAGTGCCTAGCTCCAAGGACGAAGCCACAGGGTATGAGACAAAGGCGCCGCCATCATCCCGTTAATCAAGACAAGGGTTTCCAACACCAACTCAGTCGCACAGCCGCTGCCATCGCTGGTCATGGCCACAACCGAGACAGGTTCTTCACCCAAGCTCCCAACACCAACTCAGTCGCACATCAACTCACATTTGCACCGGGCAGTCCACCAACCACTACCACCACTGTCCAGTCCGACGACCAAGGAGCTCATAGCAACCGCCACAACCAACCGCTCATCGCAGATACCACCGACTATCACTTAGCAGCTCTAACCACTGGATCCACGAACAATCAACCAGAACGAGGGCCACCGGACGCAGCACGAGCCTCCAAAAGCCTGTCGGGCACCATGCCAGCTAGGGTCACTAGTAGAAAACAGGGCTTTCGTTCGGGCCTGGCTAGCCCATTAGTCCCGGTTGTGCATGAACCGGGACCCATGCGGTGCATTAGTCCCGGTTCGTGAGCCCAGGGGGCCGGCCGGGCCACGTGGGCCACAGGTCCCGGTTCGTCTGGACCTTTTGGTCCCGGTTCCACGCACGAACCGGGACCAATGCGACTCGCCCCTGGCCCATGACCATTAGCCCCGGTTTGTGCCACAAACCGGGACTAAAGGGTTGGTCCTCGTTGTGGTCAGAGTTTAATCCCACCTCGCCAACCGAAGGGCGCTCACACCGGTTTATAAGCCCGTCCCTTATACAGGGAATTTGACCTAAATCCAGAGTGAATTTCTCTGAAATTCATAGAAATTTATTATGAATTTAGGTTGAATTCTCTCTATAGGCGCATATGCTCATTTTTTAATGTTGGGGTTGGCGATCTTTACAGACTTTTTGTGTGTTGAATATGCACCATTCAAAATCAGTCTCTGCTTTGAATGGTTCATTTTGAACACACAAAAAGTCTGGAGTTCAAATAAGTTCAAGAAAATGAAATCCCTTTGTAACAGATGAGTTTTCGTCCGAAACCCTGATACTTCGAAAGAGATTGTCCATTTTGTTCACGAAGTGCATCCACCTTTTGCCGGGACCCTCTCAACTTTTTAGCACATGCTATGTGGGTGAAATGATGATACCATGCCAACTTTTAACCTTTTCAGAGTTCATTTGAAATGCTTTTTAATTTTAGGGTCTTATAGCTCAAAATAATTAGTAAATGCATGAAAAATAACAAATGAAGTCAGAAAGGATTGAAAATTGATGATGTGGCTTTGAATGGTGCATTTTGAACACACAAAAAGTCAGGAGTTCAAATAAGTTTTAAAAAATGAAATCCCTTTGTAACAGACGAGTTTCCGTATGAAATCCTGATACTTTGAAAGAGATTGTCCGTTTTGTACACGAAGTGCATCCACCTTTTGCCGGGACCCTCTCAACTTTCTTACACATGCAATGTGGATGAAATGATGATACCATGCCAACTTTCAACCTTTTCAGAGTTCATTTGAAATGCTTTTCAATTTTAGGGTCTTATAGCTAAAAATAATTAGTAAATGCATGAAAAATAACAAATGAAGTCAGAAAGGATTGAAAAATGATGATGTGGCTTTGAATGGTGCATTTTGAACACACAAAAAGTTAGGAGTTCAAATAAGTTTAAAAAAATGAAATCCCTTTGTAACATACGAGTTTCCGTATGAAATCCTGATACTTTGAAAGAGATTGTCCGTTTTGTACACGAAGTGCATCCACCTTTTGCCGGGACCCTCTCAACTTTCTTGCACATGCTATGTGGATGAAACGATGATACCAAGCCAACTTTCAACCTTTTCAGAGTTCATTTGAAATGCTTTTCAATTTTAGGGTCTTATAGCTCAAAATAATTAGTAAATGCATGAAAAATAACAAATGAAGTCAGAAAGGATTGAAAATTGATGATGTGGCTTTGAATGGTGCATTTTGAACACACAAAGAGTCAGGAGTTCAAATAAGTTTTAAAAAATGAAATCCCTTTGTAACAGACGAGTTTCCGTATGAAATCCTAATACTTTGAAAGAGATTGTCCGTTTTGTACACGAAGTGCATCTAGTTTTTGCCGTAACCCTCCCAACTTTCTTGCACATGCTATGTGGGTGAAATGATGATACCATGCCAATTTTCAACCTTTTCGGAGTTCATTTGAAATGCTTTTCAATTTCCGGGTCTTATAGCTCAAAAAAGCAGTAAATGCATGAAAAATAATAAAATGCATAAAACTATAATATTTGTTATGATCAACTAAAAAACTGAAATCAATTAAAATATTATGTTATGATGAACTAAAATAAAACTATAATATTCTTCAATAGCAAAAAGAATCAACTAAAAAGCTTTTATAAAACTATAGTAGCAAAAGGAATCAATTAAAAAGCTTATATAAACCTCTAGTATTTTTGAAACTAAAATTACATAAATCTTATGCAACTTATATTAACAAAGTATTTTTTGTTCAAAACATTAATAGCAAAAAAATTAACAAAATCTGGTTTTGATTAAAATAGATATTTAAAATAACCTAAAATTACCAAATTGAGTATAATGATAAAACATATTAATATTAAATAGCAGGAAATGCAATCACTCAAAAATCTATTTTTATAGTAAATTTATTCATAAAACTAGTGATTCACATACATTTAGAAAAATAAATTTTAAAACTAATGGCACTAACAGAAAGTTTATAATTTTTGTGACCTAAAAGCAAAAAAGAAATCAGTAAAAACTATAAGTATTCAGTTTTAAGTAGAAATAAAAAAATAAAAAGAAAAAAAAGGAAAAAAATGCCACCTACTGGACCTCCACAGCCTGAATACGACTAGAAACCCTACAATGGGCCAGGATTCAGGCCCGCAGAAGGCCCAATAGGCCCAACATGCATGGCAAAGTAGAGATTAGGCCCGTAAGCCTGCAATAGAGAGGAGCTCGAGAGGGTGGCGGCATCAAAGCTTATAAACCACTCCGAGCCCCTCTAAACTAGCGAGGTGGGACTAAACTTCCCACCGCACCGTGCCAGCGCAAGGCCTATGGTCCCGGTTCATGCCACCAACCGGGACTATAGGTGGGCATTCGTACCGGTTCGTGGCACCAACCGGTACCAATGCCCACCTATGGTCCCGGTTCGTGCCACCAACCAGGACCATAGGCCTCAGTTTCCCGCCCTTTGGGTTGCCGAAAAGAGACCTTTGGTCCTGGTTCGTGGCACTAACCGGGACCATAGGTGGGCATTGGTACTGGTTGGTGCCACGAACCGGTACCATTGGTTTTGCTATATAAGGTAGCACTTGTGAAAATTTTGCCAACTACTCCCATTCCCCCCGACGCCGCCAGGCCGTTCCTCGTCGTCGTCGTCGCCGCCCCGAGCCCCTGCCCCGACGCCGTCGCCCCGCCCCTGACCCGCCGTCGACGTCGTCCTCGCCGTCGCCGTCGCCGCCCCCGAGCCGCTCCTCCCCGAGCCCTCGCCGCGCACGTAACCCCTCCCCCACGAGCCCGCCGTCGTTGTCGTCGTCATTGTCGCCGGCCTCATCGTCGTCCTCGTCACCGGCCTCGTCGCCGTCCTGCCTCGAGCCCCCAGTGAGCCCCTTCCCATCCCGATCCGTGCGCTGCCGCGGCTGCCGCCCCCCCCCCCCCCCCCCCCCGCGCCACGTCGCCGCCCCTGTTTTTGTATGTATGTATATGGATGTATGTATGTATGGATGGATGGATATGCATGTATATGGATGGATGTATGTGTATGTCTTCATAGTTTTTTTTGTTCATAACATTTTTAGGTTGTATAGTTTTATTTTTGTTCAATGTTTATGGTTAGAAGAGGAGAGAAAAAAATTGTGTTGCAAAAGTTACATTTAATGTTAGTTGATTTAGTGCATTTAGGTTATTAGTTCTACTGTTAGTGCATTTAAAGTTAGTTTATTTTTAGTTGAACTAGTTGATTAATTAATAAAACTACTTTATTTTACTATATATAGAAGTAGTTTATTTTTAGTAAGTACTATTTTATTTTATTTATAGTAAGTGCTTAATTAGTAGTTGAACTAGTTGATTTAACAAAACTAGTTTATTTTACTATAGAAGTAGTTTATTTTTAGTAAGGAAATTAATAGAACTAGTTTGTTTTTTTAGTTAAAGCAATTATTCCCGCATCGACGTCGATGATGCCTATCCCGCATCCTCGTCGTCGACTCGGCGGAGGAGGCCGGCTTGATCAGAGGGGCCATGTCCGGGACTGGGCTCCGCCGGGCTGGTTTTGGGAGGTGCTACCTTCCGGTGGGCGTAGGTTGGTGAGGAGCCAGCCCGTCGTTGACCCGATCCTTGTTTGGTGGCAGTCGCGTGGGCCAGTGACGGTGCCGAGGCTTCCTGACACCGCGGAGGTGGTATGTCACCGTGTCAGCGAGGAGGAGCAGCACGTCCGTCGCTACATGGTTGCGTTGGAGGGCAAGTTCGACAATACCTGGCAGGTTCTTCAGGGATCTCACTGGAGCTATGATCCTGTGATGGTTCCGTCCCTTTGGGTGTCCACCGCCCGCGCCGATACCCGTCGGGCGCTACGGTTCTAGTTGTACTAGCGATGCTATATGTATGATAGTATTCGAGGTGTATTAGTGATAATATTCGACGATGTACGGACGCATGGAGATGATGTAGTTTTGCTTATAATTGAATGCATCCTAATTTGAATACTACTTTATTTTGTGATTTGATTTTGCTTATTGAATGCTCAAAGTGGAAAACTACTCCTACTTTGAATGCTAAAATTGGAGAGCACTATGCAAGGCGTATGCATATGATTAGTTGATAGCTTATAGGTTTTTTGTTTTCGCAAAAATCTAGGAGCCCCCGGCCCCTCCATCATCCCCGCCGTCATCCCCGTCACCGCCCCTCCGACATCGAGGTGGGACCAGCCAAATCCTCTTTTAGAAAGATAATTAAACGATATTTCGGGTTGTCTTTAAGTCTGTCGAGTCTCCACCATATATGAGAGGACGAAGAATCCCGACTGTTGCCGTGGGGATAGCTTCTCCTTCGTTCCCATGTGCTATACAATTTGGTGTAATGCACTCGAGAACGAAAGGAGGAGCTACCATCACCGACGGTCGCAAATGTCAGAGAGGAATCAGTGAGGGAGAGTTCCACCATATATATATATGAGAGGACGAAGAATCCCGACTGTTGTCGTGGGGGTCGCTTCTCCTTTGTTCCCATGTGCTAGACATTTCGGTGTAATGCACTCGGGGACAAATGGAGGAGCGACCATCACCAACGGTCGAATGTATACACCGCGTGAGCTGAGAGTTTCAAGAAAAGACTCGACAAACCGATAGTCAACCCGTGATGAATAATAATGATCTAACTTAAGTTTTTAGTACATATATTTAATTGTAGATGTTTAATATTTGAATTATGAACATAGGAAATGTCGTACTCGAACGACGAAAGTCTCCCGGGGGAGTGCAACTGGTGCCACGACGACCGAGGTCAGTGCAACAGGCCTCACGTGGACGAAGATCGGCGCTTCAGTATTAAGCTGGAGGAGACCTTCGATGTTGAAACGGTACGCAACGACGACAAGTGTTATTTTTTGTAATTAAGCACGACTTCAACTATTTCAACGTGTACTTTTCATCTTTTACAATTCGACTAGCTTATCCCATGCCATGCAAGACGCTACGTCTTGGAGAGGATGGATTTTGAAGACCAAGAAAGTATGGAAACAAAGAAAATTCACCTAAGGACCCATCATGATATAGATTTTGAAGTAAATCTGTATAATTCTGAGAGCGTAACCCATTTTGGTTGCAAAAATTGGGAAGCATTTTGCAAGATGTATAGTTTTGATGAGGGTATGCTTGTCACCATGGATCTTGGTGATCCTGACATCGAGCAAGACAATATGGACATTTGGGTCCTTGTTGATACGCCTCCAATTCTACCGCTATGTGAGTTTCTCAAACATAGTTATTAGCTAATTTATATTGTTCAATTCAAAATAGTTGCCAGCTTATTTTCATTGACAGCTTATTTTGATTGTTCAAACAATGTGCGGAACATGGTAGACAGAACCTACTACACCGATGGCTCTGAGTTAACTTATAAGGAGAAAACTCATCTGGTCGGATTTTGTATTGATCTTGAGAATTACAATATCTATTGTAAAACTCCTCCACATTATGGTCAATACGTGCCACTAGTGCACGTGTTGAACTACGGTAACTACTATGGAGATACCCTGGTAAGATTTCTTACTATTACGACATCCGTGCATCTTTTGCATACTTCTAAAACTAGTACATCATTGCTAACTATGAAGTTATTACTATGTTTTTCAATAGATAATCCCAGAGGATTGTGTGCCTCATTTGATGTATCAGAATGGTAGGCTTGATGTTTTGAACATACAACCAGGTCATCCTACGAATCTCAACTGTCCATGCCGGATTTCTAAAAGAAGTGGAGACATGAAAATCAAAGAATGGAAAAAATGCATGGACAGTCGCAAGGAGGTTCTTGTAAGCAAAAGGAAGCGAAGCGCAAAAATTGGAGACAGGATGATCTCCATTCTCCATAATGGAGAGTTGGGGTCTATATTGTTTTATGTTATTTTACCTTAAAGAGGGTATTTAGGTCCTATCTAATACTGATGATCATGTGCTAAGAACAATTAAGTAGGGTTGGTTCGATGACTATGAGGATGATGATCGTATGACTTGTTATTAATAACGAGTAGAAGCTGTATGATGATGATTAGTAGGACTTGTTATTATGATGATGCATGATGCGGGCATGAAGAGTTATTATATATCAGTGGGTGAAACGAACATGGATTGGAATGAAGTGAAGGCAACAAGCATGTGGTGCATGTCGAAAGTAGTACTAATCCAAACTTGATCAAGTTAGGATTAATATTACTTTCGACATGCACCACATGTTGCCTTCACTTTAATCTAAGCCATGTTTAGGCATAGCAGTAGCGTTGGTAAATTAAACACGGAAATAAGAGAGGACAGTTCTCTCTGTTAGCTAGCTTACACACCCTAAATTACCCCATAAACCCTTCCCCTTTCAAAAAAACAAAAACCCCAGCCTCTGAAATGCTGACGCGTGGATGCCTTTTGGTCCCGGTTGGTGTCACCAACCGGGACCAAAGGCCCTCCTACCTGGGCTGGCCGCAGCGGCCACGTGGAGGCCCATCTGTCCCGGTTCGTGTAAGAACCGGGACTAAAGGGCTCACTACTAGGAAAAGGGCTATAGATGGAATGGCCACTAATGGCGCACCAGACATGTGGTGCGCCATTGCTATATAGCAATGGCGCACCATGTGCTGGTGCGCCATTAGTGTGAAAGACACTAATGGCGCACCAGACAAACGGTGCGCCATTAGTAACAATTTTTTTTTCAAAACATACTAATGGCGCACCAGGGCAGAGTGCGCCATTACTAGTTCTAACTAGTAATGGCGCACTAGCCACATAGTGCGCCACTACTATATTTTTTATTTTTTATTTTTTTGCAAAACTACTAATGGCACACCAGGGAACAGTGCACCATTACTAGCGATCCCCCTCCATCTCGATCGCTATCCTACCTCGCCAGATCCGGCCCCCCTCGCTGCCGAGCACCCCCCGCACCCTCTACCCCGCTCCACCGGGCGCCGCCGCCGACCCCCTGCACCCTTCCCCGCTCCACGCCGCCGACGACCCACCGCACCCTTCCCTGCTCCGCCGCCGCCGACGACCCACCTGCTCCACCCACCGCCGCCGACACTCCGGGGTAACGATGGAATCCTACACCGGTAACGACAAGGACTGAGCACCCCCCGCAACCCCCGACGACCCACCGCACCCTCCCCCGCTCCACCGCCGCCGAGCACCCCCCGCACCCTCTCCCCCGCACCCTGTTTTTATAAATATTATTACTGTTATGATTTAAACAAGTTTCAACATATTTAAACACAAATAAATATCAAACAGCATTTTAAATGCATTTTTTATAAAAAATTATTACTGTTTTTATAAAAATATATTACTGTTATGATTTAAACAAGTTTGAACATATTTAAACACAAATAAATATCAAACGGCATTTTAAATGCATAAAAACAAAAATTTGGGAGCCTGGGAATCGAACCCAGGACCTCCTAGTGTGTGTGTTGCGTGCTGACCAATCGGGCTAGTGGGCGTGTGTTGGGAATCGTAGCATAATTGAAAATTTTCCTACGTTCACCAAGATGCATCTATGGAGTATACTAGCAACGAGGGGAAGGGAGTGCATCTACATACCCTTGTAGATCGCGAGCGGAAGCGTCCCAATGAACGTGGATGACGGAGTCGTACTCGCCGTGATCCAAATCACCGATGACCGAGTGCCGAACGAACGGCACCTCCGCGTTCAACACACGTACGGTGCAGTGACGTCTCCTCCTTCTTGATCCAGCAAGGGGGAAGGAGAGGTTGATGGAGATCCAGCAGCACGACGGCGTGGTGGTGGATGTAGCGGTTCTCCGGCAGGGCTTCGCCGAGCTTCTGCGATAGAGAGAGGTGTTGCAGGGGAGGAGGGAGGCGCCCAAGGCTGTAGGTTGCTGCCCTCCCTCCCCCCCTTTATATAGGCCCCTGGGGGGGTGCGCCAGTCCTGGGAGATGGGATCTCCAAGGGGGGGCGGCGGCCAAGGGGGGGAAGGGGTTGCCTTGCCCCCCAAGGCAAGGGGGAAGCTCCCCCCCCTAGGGTTCCCAACCCTAGGCGCATGGGGGGAGGCCCAAGGGGGGCGCCCCAGCCCACTAAGGGCTGGTTCCCTTCAACTTTCAGCCCACGGGGCCCTTCGGGACAGGTGGCCCCACCCGGTGGACCCCCGGGACCCTTCCGGTGGTCCCGGTACAATATCGGTAACCCCCGAAACTTTCCCGGTGGCCGAAACTTGACTTCCTATATATAATTCTTCACCTCCGGATCATTCCGGAACCTCTCATGACATCCGGGATCTCATCCGGGACTCCGAACAACTTTTGGGTTTCCGCATACATATATCTCTACAACCCTAGCGTCACCGGACCTTAAGTGTGTAGACCCTACGGGTTCGGGAGACATGCAGACATGACCGAGACGCCTCTCCGGTCAATAACCAACAGCGGGATCTGGATACCCATGTTGGCTCCCACATGTTCCACGATGATCTCATCAGATGAACCACGGTGTCGAGGATTCAATCAATCCGTATGCAATTCCCTTTGTCAATCGGTATGTTACTTGCCCGAGATTCGATCGTCGGTATCCCAATACCTTGTTCAATCTCGTTACTGGCAAGTCTCTTTACTCGTACCGCAATGCATGATCCCGTGACTAACGCCTTAGTCACATTGAGCTCATTATGATGATGCATTACCGAGTGGGCCCAGAGATACCTCTCCGTCACACGGAGTGACAAATCCCAGTCTCGATCCGTGCCAACCCAACAGACACTTTCGGAGATACCCGTAGTGCACCTTTATAGTCACCCAGTTACGTTGTGACGTTTGGCACACCCAAAGCACTCCTACGGTATCCGGGAGTTGCACGATCTCATGGTCTAAGGAAAAGATACTTGACATTGGAAAAGCTCGAGCAAACGAAACTACACAATCTTTTATGCTATGCTTAGGATTGGGTCTTGTCCATCACATCATTCTCCTAATGATGTGATCCCGTTATCAATGACATCCAATGTCCATAGTCAGGAAACCATGACTATCTGTTGATCAACGAGCTAGTCAACTAGAGGCTTACTAGGGACACGTTGTGGTCTATGTATTCACACATGTATTACGATTTCCGGACAATACAATTATAGCATGAACAATAGACTATTATCATGAACAAAGAAATATAATAATAACCATTTATTATTGCCTCTAGGGCATATTTCCAACAGTCTCCCACTTGCACTAGAGTCAATAATCTAGTTACATTGTGATGAGTCGAACACCCATTGCGTCCTGGTGTTGATCATGTTTTGCCCTAGGGAGAGGTTTAGTCAACGGATCCGCTACATTCAGGTCCGTATGTACTTTACAAATATCTATGTCTCCATTTTGAACACTTTCACGAATGGAGTTGAAGCGACGCTTGATATGCCTGGTCTTCCTGTGAAACCTGGGCTCCTTCGCAAGGGCAATGGCTCCAGTGTTGTCACAGAAGAGAGTCATCGGGCCCGACGCATTGGGAATCACCCCTAGGTCGGTAATGAACTCCTTCATCCAGACTGCTTCCTGTGCTGCCTCCGAGGCTACCATGTACTCCGCTTCACATGTAGATCCCACCACGACGCTTTGCTTGCAACTGCACCAGCTTACTGCTCCTCCATTCAATATATACACGTATCCGGTCTATGACTTCGAGTCATCCAGATCTGTGTTGAAGCTAGCGTCGACGTAACCCTTTACGACGAGCTCTTCGTCACCTCCATAAACGAGAAACATATCCTTAGTCCTCTTCAGGTACTTCAGGATATTCTTGACCGCTGTCCAGTGTTCCTTGCCGGGATTACTTTGGTACCTTCCTACCAAACTTACGGCAAGGTTTACATCAGGTCTGGTACACAGCATGGCATACATAATAGACCCTATGGCCGAGGCATAGGGGATGACACTCATCTCTTCTATATCTTCTGCCATGGTCGGGCATTGAGTCGTGCTTAATTGCACACCTTGCAATACAGGCAAGAACCCCTTCTTGGACTGATCCATATTGAACTTCTTCAATATCTTGTCAAGGTATGTACTTTGTGAAAGACCAATGAGGCGTCTTGATCTATCTCTATAGATCTTGATGCCTAATATATAAGCAGCTTCTCCAAGGTCCTTCATTGAAAAACACTTATTCAAATAGGCCTTTATACTTTCCAAGAATTCTATATCATTTCCCATCAATAGTATGTCATCCACATATAATATGAGAAATGCTACAGAGCTCCCACTCACTTTCTTGTAAACACAGGCTTCTCCATAAGTCTGTGTAAACCCAAACGCTTTGATCATCTCATCAAAGCGAATGTTCCAACTCCGAGATGCTTGCACCAGCCCATAGATTGAGCGCTGGAGCTTGCATACTTTGTTAGCATTCTTAGGATCGACAAAACCTTCCGGCTGCATCATATACAACTCTTCCTTAAGGAATGCCGTTTTGACGTCCATCTGCCATATCTCATAATCATAGTATGCGGCAATTGCTAACATGATTCGGACGGACTTCAGCTTCGCTACGGGTGAGAAAGTCTCATCGTAGTCAACCCCTTGAACTTGTCGATAACCCTTAGCGACAAGTCGAGCTTTGTAGATGGTCACATTACCATCCGCGTCCATCTTCTTCTTAAAGATCCATTTGTTTTCTATGGCTCGCTGATCATCGGGCAAGTCAGTCAAAGTCCATACTTCGTTTTCATACATGGATCCTATCTCGGATTTCATGGCTTCTAGCCATTTGTCGGAATCCGGGCCCGCCATCGCTTCTTCATAGTTCGAAGGTTCACCGTTGTCTAACAACATGATTTCCAGGACAGGGTTGCCGTACCACTCTGGTGCGGAACGTGTCCTTGTGGACCTACGAAGTTCAGTAGTAACTTGATCCGAAACTTCATGATCATCATCATTAACTTCCTCCCCAGTCAGTGTAGGCACCACAGGAACATTTTCCCGCGCTGCGCTACTTTCCGGTTCGGAAGGGGTGACTATCACCTCATCAAGTTCCACTTTCCTCCCACTCAATTCTTTCGAGAGAAACTCCTTCTCCAGAAAGGACCCGTTCTTGGCAACGAAGATCTTGCCTTCGGATCTGAGGTAGAAGGTATACCCAATAGTTTCCTTAGGGTATCCTATGAAGACGCATTTTTCCGACTTGGGTTCGAGCTTTTCAGGTTGAAGTTTCTTGACATAAGCATCGCATCCCCAAACCTTTAGAAACGACAGCTTAGGTTTCTTCCCAAACCATAATTCATACGGTGTCGTCTCAACGGATTTCGACGGAGCCCTATTTAAAGTGAATGCGGCAATCTCTAAAGCATAGCCCCAAAATGAGAGCGGTAAATCGGTAAGAGACATCATAGATCGCACCATATCCAATAGAGTGCGATTACGACGTTCGGACACACCATTTCTCTGAGGTGTTCCAGGCGGCGTGAGTTGTGAAACTATTCCACATTTCCTTAAGTGTGTACCAAATTCGTGACTTAAATATTCTCCACCACGATCTGATCGTAAGAATTTTATTTTTCTGCCACGTTGATTCTCAACTTCACTCTGAAATTCCTTGAACTTTTCAAAGGTTTCAGACTTGTGTTTCATTAGGTAGACATACCCATATCTACTTAAATCATCAGTGAGAGTGAGAACATAACGATATCCTCCGCGAGCCTCAACACTCATTGGACCACACACATCGGTATGTATGATTTCCCATAAGTTGGTTGCTCGCCCCATTGTTCCGGAGAACGGAGTCTTGGTCATCTTACCCATGAGGCATGGTTCGCACGTGTCAAATGATTCGTAATCAAGAGACTCCAAAAGTCCATCTGCATGGAGCTTCTTCATGCGCTTGACACCAATGTGACCAAGGCGGCAGTGCCACAAGTATGTGGGACTATCGTTATCAAATTTACATCTTCTGGTATTCACACTATGAACATGTGTAACATCACGTTCGAGATTCATCAAAAATAAACCATTGACCAGCGGGGCATGACCATAAAACATATATCTCAAATAAACAGAACAACCATTATTCTCGGATTTAAATGAGTAGCCATCTCGAATTAAACGAGATCCAGATACAATGTTCATGCTCAAAGCTGGCACTAAATAACAATTATTAAGGTTTAAAACTAATCCCGTGGGTAGATGCAGAGGTAGCGTGCCGACGGCGATCACATCGACCTTGGAACCATTCCCGACACGCATCGTCACCTCGTCCTTCGCCAGTCTCCGTTTATTCCGTAGTTCCTTTGGTGTTGCCGGCCTTCTTCTTGTCCGCTAAGTATTTGGGGCAGTTCCGCTTCCAGTGACCACTTCCCTTGCAATAAAAGCACTCAGTTTCAGGCTTGGGTCCATTCTTCGACTTCTTCCTAGTAACTGGTTTACCGGGCGCGGCAACTACCTTGCCGTCCTTCTTGAAGTTCTTCTTACCCTTGCCCTTCTTGAACTTAGTGGTTTTATTCACCATCAACACTTGATGTTCTTTTCTGATCTCTACCTCAGCTGATTTCAGCATTGAATATACCTCAGGAATGGTCTTTTCCATCCCCTGCATATTGAAGTTCATCACAAAGCTCTTGTAGCTTGGTGGAAGCGACTGGAGGATTCTGTCAATGACCGCGTCATCCGGGAGATTAACTCCCAGCTGAGACAAGCGGTTGTGCAACCCAGACATTCTGAGTATGTGCTCACTAACAGAACTGTTCTCCTCCATTTTACAGCTGAAGAACTTGTCGGAGACATCATATCTCTCGACCCGGGCATGAGCTTGAAAAACTAATTTCAGCTCCTCGAACATCTCATATGCTCCATGTTTCTCAAAACGCTTTTGGAGACCCGGTTCTAGGCTGTAAAGCATGCCGCACTGAACGAGGGAGTAATCATCAGCACGTGATTGCCAAGCGTTCATAACGTCTTGGTTCTCTGGGATTGGTGCTTCATCTAGCGGTGCTTCTAAGACATAATCTTTCTTGGCTACTATGAGGATGAGCCTCAGGTTCCGGACCCAGTCCGTATAGTTGCTGCCATCATCTTTCAGCTTGGTTTTCTCTAGGAACGCGTTGAAATTGAGGACAACGTTGGCCATTTGATCTACAAGACATAGTGTAAAGATTTTAGACTAAGTTCATGATAATTGAGTTCATCTAATCAAATAATTTAATGAACTCCCACTCAGATAGACATCCCTCTAGTCATCTAAGTGAAACATGATCCGAGTTTAACTAGGCCGTGTCCGATCATCACGTGAGACGGACTAGTCAAGATCGGTGAACATCTCCATGTTGATCGTATCTTCTATACGACTCATGCTTGACCTTTCGGTCCTTCGTGTTCCGAGGCCATGTCTGTACATGCTAGGCTCGTCAAGTCAACCTAAGTGTATTGCGTGTGTTTCGAGGCCATGTCTGTACATGCTAGGCTCGTCAACACCCGTTGTATTCGAACGTTAGAATCTATCACACCCGATCATCACGTGGTGCTTCGAAACAACGAACCTTCGCAACGGTGCACAGTTAGGGTGAACACTTTCTTGAAATTATTATAAGGGATCATCTTACTTACTACCGTCGTTCTAAGCAAATAAGATGCAAAAACATGATAAACATCACATGCAATCAAATAGTGACATGATATGGCCAATATCATTATGCTCCTTTGATCTCCATCTTCGGGGCACCATGATCATCTTCGTCACCGGCATGACACCATGATCTCCATCATCATGATCTCCATCATTGTGTCTTCATGAAGTCGTCACGCCAACGATTACTTCTACTTCTATGGCTAACGCGTTTAGCAATAAAGTAAAGTAATTTACATGGCGTTATTCAATGACACGCAGGTCATACAAAATAATAAAGACAACTCCTATGGCTCCTGCCGGTTGTCATACTCATCGACATGCAAGTTGTGATTCCTATTACAAGAATATGATCAATCTCATACATCACATATATCATTCATCACATCTTCTGGCCATATCACATCACATAGCACTTGCTGCAAAAACAAGTTAGACGTCCTCTAATTGTTGTTGCAAGTTTTTACGTGGTTTGTAGGTTTCTGGCAAGAACGTTTTCTTACCTACGTATGACCACAACGTGATTTGCCAATTTCTATTTACCCTTCATAAGGACCCTTTTCATCGAATCCGTTCCGACTAAAGTAGGAGAGACAGACACCCGCTAGCCACCTTATGCAACTAGTGCATGTCAGTCGGTGGAACCTGTCTCACGTAAGCGTACGTGTAAGGTCGGTCCGGGCCGCTTCATCCTACAATGCCGCCGAAACAAGAAAAGACTAGTAGCGGCAAGAAGAATTGGCAAACTCAACGCCCACAACTTCTTTGTGTTCTACTCGTGCATAGTAACTACGCATAGACCTGGCTCATGATGCCACTGTTGGGAATCGTAGCATAATTTAAAATTTTCCTACGTTCACCAAGATGCATCTATGGAGTATACTAGCAACGAGGGGAAGGGAGTGCATCTACATACCCTTGTAGATCGCGAGCGGAAGCGTTCCAATGAACGTGGATGACGGAGTCGTACTCGCCGTGATCCAAATCACCGATGACCGAGTGCCGAACGGACGGCACCTCCGCGTTCAACACACGTACGGTGCAGCGACGTCTCCTCCTTCTTGATCCAGCAAGGGGGAAGGAGAGGTTGATGGAGATCCAGCAGCACGACGGCGTGGTGGTGGATGTAGCGGTTCTCCGGCAGGGCTTCGCCGAGCTTCTGCGAGAGAGAGAGAGGTGTTGCAGGGGAGGAGGGAGGCGCCCAAGGCTGTAGGTTGCTGCCCTCCCTCCCCCCCTTTATATAGGCCCCTGGGGGGGTGCGCCAGTCCTGGGAGATGGGATCTCCAAGGGGGGTCGGCGGCCAAGGGGGGGAAGGGGTTGCCTTGCCCCCCAAGGCAAGGGGGAAGCTCCCCCCCCCCCTAGGGTTCCCAACCCTAGGCGCATGGGGGGAGGCCCAAGGGGGGCGCCCCAGCCCACTAAGGGCTGGTTCCCTTCCACTTTCAGCCCACGGGGCCCTCCAGGACAGGTGGCCCCACCCGGTGGACCCCCGGGACCCTTCCGGTGGTCCCGGTACAATACCGGTAACCTCCGAAACTTTCCCGGTGGCCGAAACTTGACTTCCTATATATAATTCTTCACCTCCGGATCATTCCGGAACCTCTCGTGACGTCCGGGATCTCATCCGGGACTCCGAACAAATTTCGGGTTTCCGCACACATATATCTCTACAACCCTAGCGTCACCGGACCTTAAGTGTGTAGACCCTACGGGTTCGGGAGACATGCAGACATGACCGAGACGCCTCTCCGGTCAATAACCAACAGCGGGATCTGGATACCCATGTTGGCTCCCACATGTTCCACGATGATCTCATCGGATGAACCACGGTGTCGAGGATTCAATCAATCCGTATGCAATTCCCTTTGTCAATCGGTATGTTACTTGCCCGAGATTCGATCGTCGGTATCCCAATACCTTGTTCAATCTCGTTACCGGCAAGTCTCTTTACTCGTACTGCAATGCATGATCCCGTGAATAACGCCTTAGTCACATTGAGCTCATTATGATGATGCATTACCGAGTGGGCCCAGAGATACCTCTCCGTCACACGGAGTGACAAATCCCAGTCTCGATCCGTGCCAACCCAATACACTTTCGGAGATACCCGTAGTGCACCTTTATAGTCACCCAGTTACGTTGTGACGTTTGGCACACCCAAAGCACTCCTACGGTATCCGGGAGTTGCACGATCTCATGGTCTAAGGAAAAGATACTTGACATTGGAAAAGCTCTAGCAAACGAAACTACACGATCTTTTATGCTATGCTTAGGATTGGGTCTTGTCCATCACATCATTCTCCTAATGATGTGATCCCGTTATCAATGACATCCAATGTCCATAGTCAGGAAACCATGACTATCTGTTGATCAACGAGCTAGTCAACTAGAGGCTTACTAGGGACACGTTGTGGTCTATGTATTCACACATGTATTACGATTTCCGGACAATACAATTATAGCATGAACAATAGACTATTATCATGAACAAAGAAATATAATAATAACCATTTATTATTGCCTCTAGGGCATATTTCCAACAGCGTGTTCTGATGGAGATAGGGTTAGGTGGAAATATAACCTGAGCAGTCGGGCTAGTAATTTCTAATGGCGCACCAGGGTGAGGTGCGCCATTGCTATCGTCGTACTTATGGCGCACTTGGGGGAGGTGCGCCATTAGATAGACATCCCGCACTGCACCTACTCCCTTGCACTGTGGCCTCCCTCCCTCCCTCGCCAGATCCCCCACTCGACCCCAACCGTACGCCGCCGCCCCCTTGCTCCGCCCCCTCCGTCCGCCGCGCCTGCACGCCGTCGGCGACGCCACCGCCGTTGTGGTCTTGCGCTGCCCCGACGCCGCCGCCCCGACCCCCGCGGGACTCCACCCCCACCGCCCCCGACGGCCGAGCGCTCCTCTCCTCTCCTCCTCCCTCCGACGAGCGAGGGCCTCCTCCGGCCCCTGCAGCAGCCGGCGAGCGAGGGCCTCCTCCTCCTCCGACGTGCCCACACCCCGCCTGCCCCTGCCGTCGTCCGCCACCCGGCGACCAGCCGCGCCCGCCCAGGTACCCCTCCTCCTTCCTCCTTCCTCCCTCTCCACCCGGCGACCAGCCGCGCCCGCCCAGGTACCCCTCCTCCTTCCTCCTTCCTCCCTCTCCACCCTTCCTCCCCATTCCCTTTCACCCATCTCAAATGAACAGATGCATGATGCTATCTTATTAGGGCAAACACAAAGGTTAAATCCTATATGCACTTTATTTCTACTTGCAGACATCAAGTTCAGTCAAATATGTCATGGTTAGCTGAATGATAAATTTTATTGATAATATCAAGTCAAGAAGGTCCAGTTGAATTTGCATGATGAAACTGCAAGTTTGAATCTCTAGGTGTTAGCTGCCTCTTTAGTTTGTTATCTACAGGGAATTGAAAATGAATTCCCTTTTTTTCATTTCTAGATCATAGTGGCAAATACATGCAGGTTCATGTTCATGCACACAAATCTGTATTTTTGTATCGTTTAAGTTTGTTTTTTGCTTTTTCAAACTAGGCTACTTGCTGAGACAAATTTACACATGGCATATAATTATCCAATATACGTAAATGTTTACATATATATAGGTAGTCAAAGTGATGTGTCCAAAATGAGAGCTTTCCAAGAACTAAATGAGGGTTCTTGAATATGTTAATGTTATTCCCCCCCTATAGGAAGTGTTTGCTTCTATTGGCGTTTCTGTTATGTTTCCTCCAGTGCACTATTTGTCTATTTAAACCCCTGCACCAAAGTATGCACCAAAGTATGGCTCCAGATCTGACTTCCGGGCCAGTGAATGTCTTAAAATAAATTGTTGTAGGCCCTGTTCTATATCATCAACTCAACACTAGTGTTGCATTAAACAATTTGCATAGGCCGTATCTGCTAGAGAATAAATATGTCATGATTGACAGAGAAGATCTGCTAGCTTTTATTGATAAAATTTTAGCCAAAATAGCTAGATGGAGAGGCAGACTTCTTTCTTATTGGAAAAAATTACCCCAATTAGGTCCTGCCTAGCTAGCATGAATCTAAAGGGACCTGCTCTTATAAATCTCTATATGTTCTAGTGAATTTTAGGGGGGGTGCAACCTTTGTATCTTCCTGTAGTATGGAGTATTAAATTGCCCCCTAGGGTATAAGGTTTCATTTGGATGTTCTCCCAGAACAAAATCATGACTTGTGACAATCTAAGAAAAAGGGGGATGGCAAAACCCCTAGAGTGTGTTCATTGCAAAGAGATACAAACTGTATATCATTTATTTTTTGAATGTATTGTAGCTAGTAAAATCTGTGAAGATGTTGAAATGCTTTTCTAGGTGCCAATCGTTAACTTTGAATCTATTGCTAAGTTGTGGCTTTGCAATAAAAGATACATTCACTTGAATGCAGTGTGCCTTTTTCTTTTCCAAAGGAAAAGAAATTGTGGTGTATAACAAATGTATTATTTGGTGGAAATTGAGATATCATATTAATCATTGACAAATTGGCTTTGAACAAATAATCTTAAATCCATGCATACCTACACAATTCATCTATTTGCAATGTGATGTTGTAAGGGTACTAATTGGTCTCTTCTGCTGCTTATCAGAGATGGGGGGAAGCAGCCACCGCCGCTCTGCCTCACCGGAGTACGAGTTGGATGCTTTCGAGTTCTTCAGTGTCATACTTGGGACTTCAGTATCAGCCACGAGGCAGGTATATAAAACGAAAGATCTCCCCTTCACCCATCTCATTATGTTAACTCTGTTGTTTGCTACATCACTCCTTGTCCCAAATTGCAGAGGCTGCCTGACACTTTTATGAACATGCTGGGTGAAGATCCGCCACATAATGTGAAGCTCCGACAGGCCGGCAGCGGGGTTCGCAGGCTGTGGGACGTGGAGTTGGTGATCGAGGAGGGCCACATGTACCTGTGCCGTGGCTGGGAGAAGTTCTACAGTGCCTACGACCTACGGACCGGGTACTTTCTTCTCTTCAGGTACGACGATGAAGCCACAATGCTCATCGTGAAGGTTTTCAACACGACTATGTGTCGCATGCGCTACACTGACGACGAAGATGCCAGTGCGTTCTGCCTCTTCTTATTCCTCTACATTTGGCTTTGTCTCACATCGATTGTTAACGGCCATTGTTGCATTTGGACAGGCAATGGGAGCAGCAGCAGCGACACTGGCTACAGCCAAAGCAGCAGCGATTATGGTTGTAGCAAAAGCAACAGCGATTCTGGCTTTAGCGAAAGCAGCAGCGATTCTGGCAGCAGCAAAGACAGCAAGAAGGATGATCCGGACTGGGGTGGGGGAGAAGAGGAGCAGAGTGGGCCGCTGCAGGATGACGATGGGCATCAGGCTGAGGATGACCTAGCGCTGGTGGTGGCTGACCAAGGGCAAGAGATGGTGGTGGCTGACCATGGGCAAGAGATGGTGGTGGCTGACCATGGGTAAGAGATGGTGGTGGCTGAGGATGACCTAGCGATGGTCGTGCCCGTCCTGCCTGAAGGTGGCCTCGCGATGGTGGTGGTGCCTGACAATGACCACGCACTGGTGGTGGCGCCGGCGATCCCACAGCTGGGCGACATGACCACGCCAATTGTGGTAGAAGACTACATCCCACAGCTGCCTCCACCGCCTCGCCGCTCTTGGCGCATCAGGCTGAGGAAGGAGAAGGAGAAGAACAATGAGAACTGAACTATGTGAAACTTTTGTAATATGGTGTTGGATGGATAACGATGTTGGATGAACAATGTGAAACTTTTGTAATATGTAACGATGGAACTATGTGTTGGCTATGTATGTATATATGATGAAACTTGTGTGTTGGATATGATTGTTATATGGATGCTTGTTGTATATATATGTGTTGGATATCTCATATGTGAAATAGTGACCTGAGATTAAGAAAAAACGATTTTTTTTTAAAATGTTACTAATGGCGCACTTCCATCTGATGCGCCATTAGTATACCAGTTACTAATGGGGCACCTGTGGGATACTAATGGCGCACCTGTGGGATACCATTACTAAAATATTCTAGTGGCGTGGTGCTAGTGGCGCATCAGTAGTGCGCCATTAGTAGGCAAAACTGGTGCGCCACTAGTAAGCCTTTTTTTAGTAGTGGCTAGGGCATTAGTAACGACCTTTTAGTCCCGGTTCAACAACTGGGACAAAAGGCCCTTACCAACCGAAACAGATGACCCTTTTTCTACTAGTGAGTATAGAGAAGCACCGGCTGAGGCCACTAACAATCACGGTTCCCAGTCATCAGGCTCCTCAGGCAGCGGCGAGGAGAAGGAGGGAAGGGGGTGGGAAGCCGCGGCGCCGGAGGAGTTCCCCCGTGTCGCCAGATAGAGGCAACACGGGAGTGGGGCGAGCGGGTGGCAATGCTCTCACCAGAGGCTCCTCACTTTGGAGACAAAATTAACGATCAATCAAGCACATGAGCTGTCCTAAGACTATCAAGTCGATCAGTCCCCTTCTCAAGTAGCCAGCCACGTGAGGACCACTGCTTGAGAACTGAGATACAAGACAAGAGATTAGTTTCAAGCATCTCGATCATCCAGCTCTCCTCGCACCGGATAAGCACATTTCGTACGCTCAGAACCTGGGACTCCCGATCGGCATCATCCCGATTCCCCAGGGTACGTGACAGCGAAAAAGAATCATACCGTTACACCACGTGCACGTCTCCACCCCTAACTGGCATTACGTACATCACATGTACACGCGCACACACATATATGCAACACACGCATCGTATAGACGTACAACGTCTACCGACGTCCCGATCCTGCTGTACGTACAAAAGTGTATCTGTACACGTCTGATGAAACGGGCTGGCACGTCATGATCGGGCTACCAGAATCCGCGTGTCTGCATATGCATGCTAACCTAGCTAGCGCGCGGGCAGCGTGCCGGCGAAGAAGGGGTCGTCGTGCGGCAGCAGGTCGTTGGGCCGGAGCGCGGTGAAGACCATGAGCGCGAGGGTGACGAGGACGGAGAGCACGGCGAGCGCGAGCATCAGCACGCTCGCCGCCGGCTCCCTCACCTCCTGCGCGTACTCCGCCGACGCCAGCGCCAGCAACGTCAACGGGAACGAGTACGCCCACCACGCCACGCTGAACCGCCGCATCGCCCGCTTGAACAGCGTGGGCCGGGACACCTGCATGCGACACAACACCAAAAATGTTTACGTCTCTCTCTTAAAATAATTATTTTACGAGAAGAAGATGTTATTAACAAGCTATAGAATGATTAGTTGGCAATGCGTCCGTAGGCACTATATGATCTTGATGTGATCCAGTATGATCTATTGGGGGCCTGGTGATGTGAGTGGCCATGCAACTCAACCTAGGTTTTATTTTATTTTATTTTTGCTCATTGAAATATATCCTATTATACAGAGGTGCAGAAAAAAGAGACGATCGAGTTTACAGTTCACGTGGCAGCTAGTGGCGTCCTACAGACCTACACGATCCTGGTTGGAGCTTTTTTTCGGGACAACATGCTAGCAATCTCAAACTCTGAAAAAAACTATAGTATATATGCCTTTATTTTACCCAACCAACTTACAAACAAAAGCAAAAGCGATGGATGGAGAGACGCTGGGAAAAGTCTCTCAGAGGATGCATGGAACGCTCGATGCGCACTCTCCTTCCATTTTTTTCCCGCGTCTTTGTAACACTACCTCATTCGTATAGACTCGTCTCTAGACTTGCGGCTGAGTTTACCGGAGGATCGAAAGGAAAGGTACAGTAATAACGTAATGTTAGGTGATCTAGTCGTAATTACCAGGGAGGCGAAGAGGAACATCGAGAGGAAGAAGAGCATCTTGCAGCCGGTGTCGAAGGACATGGATATGGAGCACCAGGCGAGGGACGCCATGCTCGGAGCGGCGAAGAAGAGAAAGAAGACCGGGCGGAGCATGGCCGGCAGCGAGTCGGAGCCGAGGAACCTCTGGTACAGCGTGACGAACAGCACGAGGTAGTGCGCGGCGCCGACGGCGAACATGGCCACGGCGCCCTCGTGCCACCCCATCTTCGCCGCCGCCCTCGCCGTCATCAGGTTCGCGATCACCGTCATGTGGCTGGCCGGGTTGGCCACCATGGACAGGAACTTTCTGCCGCGCGTGAACCACTGGCCGTAGACCTTGACGTCCAGGACAAGGATGGGCAGCGAGAAGGCCCACCACAGCATGTGGTAGGACGGCGCTTCCGGGCGCAGGAACGGCGTGGCCTGCAGCAGCAGCAGCCACGAGATCCAGGGCGCGAACAGGTAGTTCATGCCGACGTGGTGCCGGAACTCGGCGCGCACGGCTGGGAGCCGGACCACGCAGCGCGCCACGTAGAGCACGCAGAGCGCGAACAGGGTGAGCAGCGCCAGCGACCAGAGCAGCACGAACGCCGCGGACGGCAGGGACTGCACCAAGGGATGCAGCGCGCTCGGGTCCGTGGACCTGTCGCTCAGCGTGCGCCACAGCAGCGCCTGCCCGCTCAGGGCCAGACTGATGCGGAAGTATCCCGCGTGGAACCGCGTCAGCATCGCGAACCGGGAAGCCACCAGCCGCGGAGGCTTGCTAGGCGCCGGTGACGCTTTCAACATGGTGCCGCCGTCGCCAGCTTCAGCCAGCCCAGCGCCCTTGGCGCTCAACGGTTGGGAGACACAGGGTTTAAGGGAATCTGAGATGGTTTCCATCGTGATCGATCGGTCGATCGAGCGATGGAAGGGGGGAGGGAGAATGTGGTTTGCTTTGCATTGTAGGGGAGCTCGGTATTTATAGGGGGGCTAGTAAGGTAAGGCGATGAGGAGTGTGACCGGCCTGCAGTCTGACAGTCTCAAGTGTTGAGGTCTAGGTAACATGTGGGTTAGGCAGTAACCGAGGGCGGCGGTTCTTGCTTTTCTTTTCGAGCCATTGGTTTTCATCTTATACAAGGCTGGGCACTTGGGCTATGTGATGTGATAAAAAATGCTATGCTGGTACTTCTGCGGTGCAGCTGAGAATTCACGTTTTGGGAAAGTATTCTTGGCTAATGTTGGCTCTCATTTGCGAGCTAGGTGCTGAGCTGAGTAATGGCTTTCTGTAGGGTACCATGCCTTTCTGTACTTGTACACCTTTCAGATGATAGAAACATCATTTTTCATCCCTCCATCCTTTGTATGATTCGATGTATTCACTGAAACTTTTTCGGAAATGCCCAAGTCACCGAGATCAAATGCAAGTACAAAACGGCAACAGAAATTATGTCACTGGAAACTTCTCTTGGACGTGAATATAATGACATATTTTTTGTGACATATGACTAATATTTTTTTTGGCAAAATTAATGGTCAAATTTTTATTGAAATGCTATGAGCCCTGCAAATCATGATAGTGGGAGTACCTATATTTAAAATATCAAAGATACTCGGAATACATGTGCCCATTGAAGAGGTTCCATGTTTATGTTTGATATAATGTATTGTTTTTCAGAGAATTATAACGTATTGTTTTCATTCAAAAATTCTCTGCCAAGGAGAGAAAACTTGTATTGTGGGGGTTTATGAACTGTGGGGAGATGGTGAGATTTAGTCGCTTTGGATTTTTTTCCACGCTTAGACATAGCTTCGGTCTTATATAATTTTGCTATTTGACAGAGTGTTTTTTGTGCATTCTACATATGCAGAGGCATGTGCTCATTATGTTTGTATTCTTTTGATGTTTCATATTGAGTCAATAAAATTTAACATTTGTCAAAAAATTCGATACATGCGTGTGTGAGAGAGGGAGAAGAGATGAGGTGTGGCAAGAACGATCACAATGGAATCAACTTGGGTCGCAACTAAGTCATAGGGGCCGTTTGGTTTACGTCCAAGATGGCCACGCCAAATGAGGGCGAGCCAATATTTTGGCGCAGGAAACGACCCCCTTGTTTCACCCGTGCGTGGGCGTGAAATCCGAACTACCCGACCAAAATATTGGCGTGGTCACGGGACTTGAGCTTCGATCCAAACGCTAATCCTATGAAGTCAGTGAACGCCAAAATTTTGGTGTGGCACCCGTCGGCCACCATCCAAACAGCCTCATACACTCCCACGCAGACGAGCGAGCTTCCTCTCCTTTTTAGGGCGCATTTCTTTTTCTTTTCTTTTTTGCAGGTCTTTTAGGGTGCATTTATTTATTTATATTTTTGAGAGCGCATTTCTTCCTAGTGTAGAGTCTGCGTGGGAGGATCCGAAATCTATCTGTGCAGTAGGCCACGCCACAATGTACTATGTGGTGCAAAGTGGGCGTGTGTGCTGCCTGCCACCTCATCTGGTAGAAGTTGCCGGTGCGGCAGTGCTAGCTACTGCATGCATGCACTGACCGTAGGGTATGGGTGTGCACGGCCCGCGATGGCTTATTCATCGCGTCCCCGGCGCGCATGGTCGAACCGGACCGGCTGGTTCGTTTATGGTCATTTCCCGATTTGATAATTAGGTCGCCTCGACGCCACGCAAGACTCCACTTTAGGGCGACCGGTGGGCTTGTACCCCGCTGGCAAATATGAGATCTCTACTCATGGATGATATCGCGTGTGATACTGCCTCTGCCAGCCCTTTTGCAACGAGAGAGAGATAATATAGGAAAAAAGATTGGACTAGATGGTTGGACCATTGCCACTCTCGATCCTGGTCGATCCTATGATCGTGTACGTGCAATGGGTCTATCACTTGTCAGACTCGGACATCCGGTAAAAATTTAGCCAGCTAATTTCGGCAAGCTAGCGAGCTTTCTCTCCTTTTTAGGCTCCCTCCGCTAGTTGAGCCGAGCAATACTTGTCGTCTCATCAAACTATAGTGCATGTATGTATGATCTTTCCAATCTCGTCGGTGCATAATGGCAGGTGGATCAAATCCGAGGCTGCACGGCGGCGACCGACTGTGTTACGGCAATTCATGCAAAGATCAGCAAGTCAGTTGGTGGCCACGTCACGCCGTGGAGTGACCAAACAAGCGGCACTAGATGTGATAATAATTAGGTAGAAAAAAACTAAGCATTCGGTGGTGTTAGCATATCCATGCAAAAGAAATATAAGAGCTGCTAAATTGGCTTCTCAGAGAGAAAGTGATGTTTGCATGGCCTCGCCCAGCCTGAAGAGCTACAGCTTATCTAAGGGATAGCTTATCTAAACTTTGCATGCGCATATACGTGCATGACCTAATTTATATATTCTACAAACGGACCTACGCTAATACGAGGCTGTAACTGGATCCAGCTAGATGCATAATCTGTACACCAAACGGGCTAGTCGTCCCTGTCTCTTGTTCAACGCGCCTTCCGGGGAAAAGGTAGTTTCTTGTACGATATTTTTTCCACGAAACAAGCAAAGGAGGATACCTGAATCATGCCGAGAATATTGAGTCCAAAGGATCCAGTTGCTTGTCTAGCCATGTCACGCACACATCATACACGGATCATACCAAATATACCTAAGCCGTGAACATTACTTCATTTTAGCTTAGAGGAACGTACGTAACTCCCGATCTCGTTCACGAAACCGCAAACTACGGAGGTAAAAGGTTCAGTTGAACCTGCCGGAAAAAAACACACGAGATGTGACACGAATGACCTTTTCTGCACGGAGGCTGAAATTAGGCAGTTTATGGTTAACGGACGCCGATAAGTGCCTGTGGGCGTTAGGGGTTTGTCCACACATTTTATATGGTGTATAAGAAGAACAGCCCACACACCTACGCCCACACACCTCTTTTTTTCCCTCCTGACCCCTCTCACACGCGTGCGTGTGGGCGAAATAGATAACGCCCACATGCCCCGTACGTCAGGCCTCGTACCTCGTGGTCCTGCAAGCCCCGCGTGACAGTCACCGCGCGTCCCGCAGTTGCCATGGTCCAGACCCTCGTCCATGTTCGTTTAACTGTAGTTGACATGTCGCTGAACTTTGGTTGCCATGTCGCTGAACTTTGGTTGCCATGTCGGATAACTACAATTGCCATGGTTGCTCAACTGCAGTTGCCATGTACGGTCTGGTCTACTGCAGTTGCCATGATTTCAAAACTTTAGGAGTTGCCACCCACTAACACTAGGCATGTGGCATGTAGCACTACAAAAAGATATGTCAAAAAAACATGTTCGGGTAAAGGAGAGACTTGCCATGTGCTCACAAGCACGCTAGGGCAGTTTCCATGTAAAGAGAAAGAGTTGCCATCTGCTTACGTGCACGCTAGGGCAGTTGCCATGTACCATGCAAAAAACACATGGCAACTCGGGTAAAAAAGTTGCCATCTGCTTACAAGCAAAGCTAGGGCAGTTGCCATGTACCTGCAGAAACACATGGGAACTGCCAGCTTTGGGTGTGGGCGAGGAGACGGGCGTGTGGGCGAAGTGATAAACGCCCACACACCAGCCCCCTCTGCGTGCGTGAAAATTGATGTGTGGGCGAATTGCTAAACGCCCACACACCAGCCCCCCGTGTGGTGAAAAAGGACGTGTGGGCGACCGGATGAATGCCCACACACCAGCTTAGTCCTACGTGGCACACAAAAACTGCTAGAACGCGCCAAGATTCGCGCAAAATCGGTTGGACGAGGATCCATGCGTGTGCGCGAGTTGCCAGACGCCTACACGTGTGGGCGTTAGTGTTTTCGTAAACTTAATACAGATCCACAAGATTACTGACATGACAAATCACAAAATAACAAGCTAGGAACATGTAATTTTTTTGCGAAAATAATCCAGATCTATTATCAAAATTCACCGGAAGTACAAAGCATCTCAAACCTAAGAAGAATTACATCGAGATTCCGAGACCACTAAACGACCACTACCGCCGTCAGAACGAGCCGTCGACGGGCCACTGTCGCCGCTCCCCTACCGGAACCGGCTTGACCTTGTCGATGACAAACGGGAAGTCTTCGTGCAAGTGCCCCTAAGGACCAGCGCCCTGGAGCTGCAGTCGCCGTCGTTGAACCCCTAAATAGATCCGGAACACGTGACACCAAATCTCGCCACATGACGAGAAACCCTAACCTCGCCGTCCAAGGAGACGGCAGGAATCTAGGCCGGAGCTCCGTGGACTATGTCCAGATGAACAAACTCGAGGAGAATCGGAGCCCGATAGACAAACTCAAAGAAGAAGCGCCACTATCTGTCCGAGCACCACATCTATGTGGACTAAAAAACCCTGACCTAAACTACTAAGCCGGGCGGAGGTACCGGGATCCCCTCCCCGCCACCGGCCGCCGGAGCGAATGCAGAGGGAACGTGAATCCATGGGCTCACCGGTGAAGCCTGGAGGGGAGAGTTTACCCTAGCCGCCAAGGAACATATAATATGTAAAGATATGGATCAAATGAACATACGAATGGAGAAACATTTAGAATATACGAGGAAACTGGAAACTCCGCTCTAATCGCATCTTCTAGTAAAGTTCTAGTAAAGACAAGGTGGTTTCCTGCTAGAGCAAGTAGTCGAAGAAAGCGGACATACGTCAAGGATATAGTTGAACTTAAGCGATCAGATGCGATGAGACACTCTTCATAAACCTTAGCGCCCCTAACGGTGTGCAGGTTCTAAGGGACGTGGTTTTGGAGGCCTACTCTCCTGGACGATGGTGCACGTGGTCGCTAAATGGGATCGCTGGAGAAGCAACTCAACCCATGGGAACTCTAGAGAGTGTGTGTGTGTTTAATAATGCGTGTTATGCCTTTTGTCTACACACGTGTAGAATCTCTCCTCCGCATCTCCTCTACATGGAGGGGATACGTGGCAGAGTGAAGAGATGTAACTGACAGGTGGTGGAAGAACTCTCTGGAAGTACAAAATATGTTGATATCGAGCTCAAGTATTGATATGTACGCACATTGCAAGGTAATTTTTGTTCTTCCGGCAAGATTCAAACATTAGCCCAAACTCGATCTCGATTCACAAAACGGGTCCAATGGGTCTTTGGTATTTCAAAAAAATTAACAATATGTAATGGGTCGAGAACCATAAATATTAAAATCTCCCATCATATCTCATAGGCACATTACAGTACATTTGTTCTGATTGCATTGTTTAATATACCTGTAGTTTAGTGGAGAACAATCAAGGTTGATATCCACCTAGACAAGCAGTTATACTTATCCACAACTGACAAATAAACTATTCCTTGAATTGTATGTCTTGTATGAACAAGTTTCATTGAATTTCATTACCGGCACATGGATGCCAAGGCTAGCCTACGGGGTGCAGCATACAAGTCGTACTGTTGTCCTTTCATGAGCTTACTAGATATTATGCAATCTCATTGACTACCCTTCAAGTTCTTTGGGATATCCATTAAAGTGAATCTCATAGCTCATGGTCCCCTTTAGATTATTCTCTCAAGATCATGTCAATGATTATCTCCCAGATTTGAAACGAAATGGCATAGTTTGCTAATAGCAAACAAGATGTCAAAGCCTTGTGGTACTAGCTAAATACATAAGCGAGCCAACTACTTGATAATATCTGAATTGATCTCTAGTATCTTATTCATTCTTACAAAGGCACACACTAGGATAACAAGGATTTGGAGAAGGTTGGCAATTGAAATATCCAGATTTTCTCAACACTTTTTCCATGTAATGGGATCTCACAAGAGTAATCCCATTACTTTCATTTCTCAATAACTTGATGCTTAAGATAACATCAGCTTCTCCAAGATCTTTCATCTCAAAACATTGAGATGAGAAAGTTTTAACCTCGTCAATGACTTTGAGAGGGGGGTCCCAAATATTAGTATGTCATCATCATACAAATAGAGCATCAATAACTCACCCCCATCATAGTGTTAGTAGCCACATTTGTCAGTTTCATTCACAACAAAGCATGTGAAGTTAGAGTTTTGTCACTACAAAAATTTCGTCTATTTTGCGATGTTTCACTTGTGTCACGTATAACTCTTTTTCGGCGCACTTGCACTGCCAGCAGGTGTAGTTGAACAACTCAACAAATTCCTAAGAAACTTCTTCTGAAGGAAATATGGAATGGAGGACAGAGGCACTGCACTCATTGCATGGAAAAAAGTACGTACGCCAAAAAGCAGGGAGGGCTTGGGATTCTTGACATTGCAACTCACAACAAAGCATTGCTTATGAATAATCTTCACAAATTCCTAAATATGGCAGACACACCATGGGTCAAATTAATTTGGGAAAAGCATTATCAACATGGGCCACCAACTGATGCGAGGGTGGGATCCTTCTGGTGGAAAGCACACATTGCACTTCTTGCTGAATTTAAGAATATCAGCACATGTTAGATTGCTTTTGAAAAAACTGCTCTATTTTGGCAAGGCAAGTGGATAGATGAATCACTACAATTCAAATTTCCATAGCTCCATTCATTTTCTACCAACTCTGCAATTTATGTCCAGCAATTTTGTGAGACCTCTGATTGGACTGAACATTTTCATATGCCACTGTCAACTGAAACCTTCAATCAACTCAACCTGTTGGAAAGTCTGGTACCACAACTGACACACTCTGCAAAGGATTAATTGGGTCATGGGGTACATCAGTCTAACTACTCCTCCATACAAATTTACAACAGTTTGATTACAAACACAGAGGAACACCCAGTTTTCAAGTTAATTTGGAAGAGTAAAAATAGACTCCATCATAAGATCTTCTTTTGGCTAGCTATTCATGAGAAGATAAATACTAGAGCCTTACTGCAAAGAAAAGGAATGCATTTGGAAAACCCTTTTTGCCCAAATTGCAATCAGAATGCTGAAGAGATTGTCATGCATCTATTGTGAGATTGTAATTTTGCTCAGGAATGTTGGAATTCATTATTGCCTGTCAAGAGGAAGGGAACATCACTATATGAAGAGCTCATCCTTGCATCAGAACAGCTGCCTAATAAATTCTCCACAGAAATCATCATTGTTGGATGTTGGAACATTTGGACTCAAAGGAACGGCAAGATTTTTAAAGGACACCCACATACCCTTCAAGGATGGAGATTTTTCTTTATGAAGGATCTAAATTTACTTCAATTCAAGATCAAAGAAAAGCATATTCAGCACTTTAGGTAGTGAATAAGTAATAATTTGCAATATGATGTATTGTTTCCCTAGAGAAGGTATAGGTTGATTTCTTTTAGAGACTTTGGTCTCTAGAAGGCTTGTAATTGTTTATTTTGGTTGTTTATAATATACCGTAGAACTATTGTTCACGGTTTTCCTGGTAAAAAAACTCTTTTTCATCGCGGAACATACCCCTGTGACACTTTCCAACCACCACCCCCACCGTCACCAAAGCGCCATCATGGAAAATCAAATTTTGATGGTACCACTTTTTACGTCACACAAGATCGCATTTTAGGTGACAAACCAAATAATGTTAGCGATGGTCGTTTTCGGTGAAGGCCCAGAATGTCACATATGATAGCCCAATCTGTCACGTAAGATCATTTGGGCGACGATAATTCATCACCGGTGATCGGTTGGGGTGGGGGTTGACCGATCAAAGATTCAGACAGGTGGGGCCAATAGTTGCTGACGTGGCTTCTCCCATGTGGGTCCGCCGTGGGTTTTATCACCGACGGTTCCATCAGTAATAACTGGGCGTCAGTTTTGACCAGTGAAAATTGCTGACATATTGGCATAGAAGATGCTGATGTGGCTGCTTACAAGTGGGACCAGACATTGTTGAAGACATGCATTTACGTCACAATTACCGTCACTCATAGGAAAAAAACTGTAATTCGTCTATCATTAATTTTGTCAGCGAATCTGTATTTAATTTGTAATTTTAGGAAAATAGATTGAAAATTTGATTCGCTGGAATATGAGATTTCAAACATTGGCAACAGATCTTCCATTATAAGTCAATCCTGACATTTTACAAGGAGAAGCAGAGGACATATTCTCAAACAAGGTAAAATTAAGTTGACTATAAGCATGAGGCCATCGGTGTTTTTCACACGCAGTCTTGTGCTGACTGTGTGGACTTCCTTAACAGGTGACTGAGCATTGCCTCCAAATGTCTTTGCCTTTTTTCAAAGATAGTGGATTTATTTTGCTGATCCATTTTGAAATGTTCAATCTCTTCTAGTTCACTTCTTCTTAAGTTTTTTAATTTATACTATCTGGGCAAAAAGTATTTCATTCAGCTTTTCATGAAACATGTCACTTGCCTTTTTTGCATCTGCCTCCTCAGTTGCAATGATGTGTTCTATCTCACAGATGTGTTCACAATAGGATGAATTCTTCCCGAAGGACGAAGAGATGCCCATGCTCGAAAGTACAGTGCTTGAGGAGCTCTTTTCCTCAATGATTTCTACATGAGGTATTGCTGTCGTATCAAGCAATTTTGATGGTGTATGCCTCATCCTCGATTCATTCTGCAATATGATTGATAGCATGGTTAGAGCAGTGTTTGATAGTTTGAATAGTTATTGTCAGACTATACATTTGAAGCCTACAAATTTGGTAGTACTTACGATTTCTTTTCTTTTCTTTTTGCAGTCAGACAAAATGTAGGATCTTTCTTTCTACTGCACGTAGGTTCAAGCAATTCTCCACCAGATTGATTATCAATGTTGTCCTTAGGCTTGTATCAGATTTATCAATTGGTAAACATTAATACTGCAAGAAATGTCGTAATCCAACATAAAGCTTTTGCAATAAGGTAGTACAAATACTTACTATATGTGTGAAGTGGGAATCACATTTTGTAGGTGCAGTGTTCTGGCCCAGCTTCAGAGTAGATGGTTTTCCTTGTTTCTTCGCATGAAGTTCCTACTACATGAAGCACACATTTAGTATGATGTGTC
Organism: Triticum aestivum; assembly: GCF_018294505.1. Classification (NCBI taxonomy): domain Eukaryota; kingdom Viridiplantae; phylum Streptophyta; class Magnoliopsida; order Poales; family Poaceae; genus Triticum; species Triticum aestivum. The sequence goes on from NC_057802.1 coordinate 157,338,268, forward strand.
CAGAAGTATAGATTGACAAGTTGAAAAGCGAAGATTGTGTATCACATACATTGGAATGATCCTTGTAAAATATGTTGGAAGCATTAAACCCTTTATCTCGAGCCGCATTGGTATATATTGGGCAAAAGCCTTGGCGTACAAGTTGTGGAGAGATCGATCAGGAAGATCGTTATAGGAGGTATTGGAGAGATCGCTACGGGAGAGAGAATAAGAGATAGAGCAGGAGTACAAGTTTAAACAAGTCCTATCTGTATACAACCTATTCTAACACTCCCCCTCAATCTGAACCTCAAGGAGCTTTGCCAAGGTTGAGATTGTATGTGAACTTTTCCAATCCTCTCATAGTGAGGGGTTTTGTAAACCCATCTGCAAGATGATCTCCTCTAGGAATAAATTTGATCTCAAGCAACTTCCGAGCCACTCTTTCTCTGAAAAAGTGAAAGTCAACCTCAATATGTTTTGTTCGTGCATGAAAAACAGGATTGGTTGAGAGATAGGTTGCACCGATATTATCACACCATAGTCTCGCAGCCTGAGGAGCTTTAATACCAAGCTCATAAATAAGTTTCTGAATCCACATCACTTCAGGTGTAGCATTAGCCAAGGCTTTATATTCAGCCTTTGTACTTGATCTTGAGATAGTGGCCTGTTTTCTTGCACTCCATGACACAAGGTTTGTTCCCAGAAATACAACAAAACCACCTGTAGATCTTCTATCATCAGCACATCCTGCCCTGTCTGCATCTGAATATGCAGTTACAAGAAGAGAGGAAGACTTGGTAATTTGAAGTCCAAGACCTTCTGAGTACTTAAGATACCTTAGAATTCTCTTAACCGCGGTCCAATGAGTAGTTCTAGGTGCATGCAAGTATTGACATACCTTGTTTACTGAGTAGGAAATATCAGGACGAGTAAGGGTTAAATATTGCAAATCACCTACAACACTCCTATAATTTGTTGCATCCACTAGTGCAAGAGCTTCTCCACTTTCTGCTGTGAGCATTTCTGAGGTAGAAATTGGTGTACTAACCGGCTTGCAATTTTCCAAACCCACTCTTCTGAGAATATCAGTGGTGTATTTTTCCTGTGAGAGAAGTATGCCATCTTTGATTTTCTTTACTTCTATTCCAAGAAAATAGTGAAGATCACCCAAGTCTTCGAGAGCAAACTCCAACTTCAAATCCTTAAGCAAGCAAGTAGTAGCTTCTACACTTGAACTAGCAACAATTATATCATCAACATAGACAAGCACAAAAATAGTAACATTGCCTTTTCGAAAAAAGAACAATGAGGTATCTGCCTTGGATGGTATGAACCCAAGGTGCTGCAACTGCATGCTCAATCTGGAATACCAAGCTCTTGGTGATTGTTTCAAACCATACACTACAAAAAAAAATACACTTCCGTGATGATACGTGTTTGTCACAGTAGGTCGCGTTTTTTGTCATGCATGTACATCCATGACGATTTTATGACAGAATCAAGATAGTCATACATGTGCTGTCATAGAAGTGTTCCATGACATTACCAAAATTATCATCACGGAAGTGTCCACTTCCATGACGATAAATCGCGCGTCACAGAAGTGCTTTCGTCAAGGGTGACCGACACATGGCATCCACCGTAACGGAACGCCGTTAAGCTATCGGGTCGGGTTTTGGATCCGATAACCCGTTAACAGCCCCGACCAATGGGAAATTTCCACGTGTAAAATTCTTATTGGCCGGACGAAACACGTGTCAGCTCGTTAGTGGGTCAGATGGGCGCCTATGATATGTCGACACATGCCACGGCCCACCACTAGCCCATTTAGCTTACAAAGCCGGCCCGTTTGACTTGGTCAAAAGTTAACGGGTTGGCCCATGAAAAGCCTGTTAATGGTCTCTTCGCAAATAGCCCATTTTACGGCCCGTTAACTCACGGCCTGTTAGGCCCTAAAGGAAATTGGCCCAACAACGTCATGTGGGCCGTCGAATATAACACCAGCCCATTTCACTTTTGGCCCATGTATGGCCCATGATGTCTTTCGGCCCATATGAGGCCTTCGTATCTTTCGGCCCTTTACAGGCCCACGGTGACTCTAGCCCATAATGAATAGTAATTTTCTTTATACCCGTTAACGGCCCGTGATTTACATGGGCCGTTTCCAGCCCGTGTTAGCTTTTGGCCTATTGACGGCCCATACGTTCTTGGGCTCCTTTTCGGCCCTCGATTACTTCCGGACCGTTACTGGCCTGTTCCCCTAATGGGCCAAATTCGGCCCATGGCAAGAGTCGGCCCGTTACTGGCATGTTCCCCTAATGGGCCAAATTCGGCCCATGGCAAGAGTCGGCCCGTTACTGGCCTGTTACCCTAATGGGCCAAATTCGGCCCATGGCAAGAGTCGGCTCGTTTCTGGCCTGTTAAGCCGTTGCGCCGTTTCCAGCCCGTCCTATATTCTGGCCCATTAACGACCCGTTATGCCTGTGACAGAATTAAGCCTTTGCTGTCCTACGGCCTGTTAACGGCCTGTTACCATGCTGGGCCGATACCAATTACGCCCGATTACGGCCCATGTAGACCCATTTATCCGACGGCCCGAGGCCCACCGATTACAGGCCCATTTTTCGACGGCCCGTAGGAGACCCATGGATCCTACGGCCCGTATATGGCCCATGGTAGTTGCGGCCACTAGCATACCAGGGAAAAAGAATACTAGGAAATAAATAAGGCCGAAACTAACGCTAGGCTATTAAGGCGATTGCACAGATTACATCCACTCGGCATCAAAGATCGCCACCAGTGCAAATATAGGGAACACCCTACACTATACAAAACTGGCTTGCTGTTTTCTTCAGCCGGTGGCTGCACGTTAAGAATAAATTTTGTATCGCACCAAAACAAATTACAACTATATAACAAAAGGAAGGTTGGCATAAAACTTAACAGTCTAGCAGATAAATGCACCACCAGAAGTTCAGAAGCTCAGTTCTTTTGACCTGACTGTTACGTTTTCATGTTGTATTGTCCGACGGAGCACCATAACCCTCGCCTTCATTTCCCCTAGGCTCCTGAACAACATAGCAAATGTCTGATAGTCTGGTTTCAAAACCATGCATATCTTGACGACATTGAGCAATGTTTCTCCTTGTTTCACAAAGGGTCTCTGTTAGGGAATGGACTTGTGTCTGGAGCGCAGATACAACATTGCTTTGAGCTTGCATATCTTGATCATGAGGCAGTTTGGACGATATTGCCTTAACAACCAACCCAGTATTACGCAGGAATGTGCTTTTGGCACTGTTAGTGGACAGGTACTGACCCACTGCAGCAAGAGCTGACATTGCGGTTATAGTTGCCTCGCCACCTTCAGAAGGTGGCGGTTCCACCATTTTTTCCATAGCTCGCTGAAAAGTTGAGGTTTTACATTAGTAGCACCAGAACAGAAGATATTAAGGAGGCAGCAAAACCAAAAAAAATAGCTTTGGTCTATATACAGAACTTATTCTGGTGAACCCATGTAAAATATTAGTTGTATTTTATTGCAAAGTACATAATAAAACCAGGTTCCAAACATATGACCATGTACCATCGCTAATGTATTGTCTATTTCTTCACATTATATTGAGGGCTAAGGATAAAGAGACGAAGTTTATAATACGGTAAGCATAGTATGACATCATTCATATCACAAAACAACTGAGAACAGACAAACAGGCAATTGTAATGTTGTGTGGGCAAGTCCAGCACGGAACTAGATTACGGGTCAAGATCAAAGGAACATCACTCCACTCTTTTAAACCTTGTAAGGTGCAATGATACGCTAAGACAATTGTGTATAAAATTGAAAAGAGTAATAGACATTGGCTGCAAACCATGCAGTTCAAGGCACAAGTCAGAGTAAGTAGTAGTTAAAAGGCATGAGGATTAAGGACTTACAACAGCGGCTTTGACTGGTGTAGTCATGCCCTTCTTCTTGCTGGTGTGACAGTCCTTGAGGATTTCCACAGCATTTGGTTCAGGTAATTTTTGGTCCTTGCGGGCTTTCCTCTGCATTTCGAACAAGTCAATATAGATCTGATAATATGGTACAGCGAAAAGAGTGAAATAGCAGCTAATTACATGAGCCTCACAGTGTGCATTATAGCTACGAGATCCTGTCGTCTGTTGGAATTTCACTTTCGTACGATTGGCCTTATTCTTTGAACAGTTCACCTACAAGAAGATAGATTTGTGTGGCACATGCGTAAATAGGACTTCAACATGTGATCTGATCACATATATATAATGTACCTGATACTTCGGATCAGACCAGTGTTTAACAAGGCCCCTCCAGTCTTCATCCGATATATTTTCCATTGGAGATGTTTGGGAAAGTTCACTGTTAGCCTTGCCTTCAAAGTGAGTTTTCCTCAAGTTATACCGATACTGTCGCAGAGCAGACTTGAAAACATGGGTGCAAGCTTGTCTGGTTGCATCATCTTGGCTATCCAACTTGAACCTCATCTGATGAAAATTATGGGAGTCTCATTATCAGCAACCTAGAAAGTATGGGACAGAGCAAGACGATATTACTAGTTTCCATAGATAACCATACTTACAGATAAATGGTCGAGGAAGGTGTTGAACTGGGTTTCGTCTTTGTCATTCCTGTACTGAATCCATGTTGGGAGGATACGTACATGACACCTAACGGCAACCGCTGCCTCTGATACTAACTTGGCTGACTCTGTAGCATCACGTGGCCTTTTTAAACGCCTCAAAACGGATCTCCATTCTTCCTCCTCTAGATTTAGTTAACCTATTGAGCATTATCCCTGATGTTTGTTTCCTCTTGCGCCTAGGTGCTAGTCCAACAACGAACATAGGAAGTGTTAGTGTACATCAAACTGTGAGACTACATATAAAGAAGCATGCAACTGTAACTTGACTCTAGCAACTACCTTCTTGCTGTTGAAGCTCACAAGGTTCATCTGATATTGCCAACTCGTCTTGTGTCAAGAGTGCTTGGGAAGTAGTGTCAGGTGGCAAGGGAGCTTGGGAACGTGCTCCTAGCTCAGTTGACGCACGAGTAAGTCGTGCAGCTGGTAGTACTGTGGTAGGTGTTGCAAGAACTAGGGCTATCTCTGCTTGTTTGGTGGCAGCTATTTGTTTCTGTTTGGCTTTTTTTGCAACTCGTGTAGCATGGGATGCCGTGTTTGTAGAATTTTCCGCTGGACTTTGACCTTCTATTGCACCATCAGTACCAGCAGAATCTGCAGGATTCATTCGCTTCTCATTCCCTGCCATTCTGTGTTTCTTCCTCTTTCTCTGTGCCATGTTAAGTCAAGCCGACAAGAAAAATGAATAACAATTTAGTTCTTCAGAACAAATTGATGCGTGATGCAGACGAACTGAACTTTGATGTTAGACAACCACATGATAGGAGGATGTAATATGTATGAAAAACAGGACGGAAGAGATAACCAGAACTATGATGTGTAAACTAAGAAGAAGACATTTCACCAAATTAGAAGCAATGCAATGGAAGGCAGACATCATATGAAAGATGCTACAAATATCGCTCTGCCAAGTTAACAGTGTCTCATCATAAATGGCGTTTAAACAAATGTGAAGCAGTACAAGAAATAAATCATATGCAAGATGCAAACAACATCACACTACCATGTTAGAGGTCTCTCGTCATTAGTGCCATTGCATATTCACAGCATTGCATATTCACAGCATTGCATATTCACAGCTTATGATGTGTAAACTAAGGAGAAGGCATTTCAACAAATTAGAAGCAATGAAAGCTAGACACCATATGAAAGATGCAACGAATATCACTCTACCAAGTTAAAACTGTCTCGTCATAAGTGCCATTTCAACAAATTAGTAGTACAAGCTAGAAAAGAATGTGAGATGTAACCTATATCACACTCCGAAGTCAAACGCGTCTTATGATAAGTGATTGTTGCAGGTTACACAACAGTAGTAATTTGATGTAAGAACATGGTGTGATAGACAGATATTGTATGTTCTAGAAACAGGAACACGTGTCTTATTCAAGTATAATGTGTAAAGTAAGCAGATGGAATTCAACAAAATTAGAAGCAATACAAGCTAGACATCACACATAACATGCAACCACATATAACAGTGCCAAGTTAGAGGGAGCACCGGTTATGCTGCACTAGGGGAGACGTGCTCATCATAAACACAGCTTTGTTGAGTGTCTATGCATGTGTTGTCTTGGAAATCATCTTGGGGGTGTGGAGGAGTAGAAACTGTAGAGGCCCTCCGTTCGGAAGGAGCACCTTTATCCGCTGCCTTGCTAACTTCCTTCCGCTTTATTGATTTTGAATTGTCAAGTAAAACCGATAAGAAAAAGCAATAAAATTCTCTCTTCAGAACTCATTCATGCATGATACTGACAGTCACTACTTTCATGTAAGGCAAACACAGGAATATGTACGAAAAACAGGACGGCATGGCATGTTCACAACTGTTTGTGTAAACTAAGCAAAAACCATTCCAGCAAATAAGAAGCAATGCAAGCTAGACACCACATGAAAGATGCAACCAATATGACTCTGCCAAGTTAAAAGCATCCCATCATAAATGGAATTTCAACAAATTAGAAGCAGCACATGCTATAAATCATATGAAAGATGCAACTAATATCGCACTGCATATACTAAAGGTGTCTCGTCATGTTGATTGATGCGGGATACAAAAAAACAAACAATAGTTTTATGTAAGGACATGCTTAATACACAGATGTACTATGTACTAAATACAGGAAGGCATGTCACATTAACAGGTATAATGTATAAGCTAAGCAGACTAGCACATGCAGTTTAACCAGATTGGAAGAATTACAATCTAGACACCATATGCAACATGCAACCACATATCACGCTGCCAAGTTAGAGCAAGCACCTGCGATGCTAGTGTAGGGGAAATGCTGTAATCAACTACAGAGCTACGTTCACTATCTTCATCTATCATTTCTGTTTCTTGAGAATCATGTCGGGAGGCTGACGCTGCATTCTTTAAATGAGGAGTAGTCCCCTTGCCTGCCTGCCTCGTCATAAGTGATTGATGAGGGATACACAAGAACATTAGTTTGATGTAAGAACATGGTTAATACACAGATGTACTAGTATGTACCAAAAACAGAAAGGTATGTCATATTCAAAGGTATAATGTGTAAGCTAAGCAGATGCAATTTAACCAAATTGGAAGCAATACAAGCTAGACATCCGGCTGGAGTGGTGAGCATGATCATCTAGGACCTGAGAGCCTGGTGGGAGGCGGGCTGCTTCGCCACCATCGCAGCTTTTTAGTTGGCTTCCAGGTGATGCCTATATTTGCTGGGCTTGTCACTGGCTCGGCCAGTGCCCTGACTAGCTATTTGTCTTCTGGTGCTCACGGATGGTGGTTCATGTAAAAAAAGGGATAATTAAATTTATGCCCCTAGTTGTGTCCCACTCGTCTATTTTACCCCTAATTCCCAAAAGTCACTGGTTCTGTCCAAGTCACTTTGCTCCTATTATGCTTTTGCCCTTTGACCGTTTGACCATCAGTTTGAAAACTTCATAACTAATTCATACTAAATCAGAAAAATGCAAATAAGATACCAAAATGTTCAGAAAAACATCACCTATATGTCAGTGTCATTTGCATTAATGAAAAAAGTGTTGGAAAGTGCCTATCCGAGTTTTAGCTCTTATGCTACCACCATGAATAGTAAAATCTAAAAAAGTTCAAAAAAATTTAAAAAAATTTGGTGGCAAAGAATGACAAATGTTTTAAGTGCCTGCCAAGTTTCATCAGGGAATAGCATTCGTGGGTGCCGTGGCAAAAAAAACAATCAGCACTCCAAAATAGATTATTTTTTTGCCACGACTTCCACGAATGTCGTTCCCTAATGAAACTTGGCAAGCACTTAGAACATTTGTTGCTCTTCGCCACCATATTTTTTTTGAATTTTTTTGAATTTTTTAGAGTTCACTATTCATGGTGGTATCAAAAGAGATAAAACTCGGATGTGCACTTTCCAACACTTTTTTCATGAATGCAAATGACACTGACATATAGGTGATGTTTTTCTGAACATTTTGGTATCTTATTTGCATTTTTTTGATTCAGTATGAATTAGTTATGAAGTTTTGAAACTGACGGTCAAACGGTCAAAGGGCAAAAGCATAAGAGGAGCAAAGTGACTTGGACAGAACCGGTGACTTTTGGGAATTAGGGGTAAAACAGACGAGTGGGACACAACTAGGGGCATAAATCTAATTATCCCAAAAAAATATCTTTCCTTATCTTACCGACTTCGGCCTTTCGAATACAAGCTAGACATCATATGGAACATGCAACCACATATGACACCGCGATGTTAAAGCAAGCACCTGGGATGGTGGTTCATTGCGAGCGAGGTCATCAACTCCAGAGCTACGTTTACCGTCTCCATCTGCTGACACTGCACCCTTTATAGCGCTGTAACATTTCTTGCCTACCCGCATACGAAGCTGGAGCGACTTCTCTCTTTTCTTTTTGGCTTCTCTCATGGCAGCAGAGTCTGAAATACCCTTGCATAAAAACACAATAGTGAGAGTAAGGGTGAAGTGTGTGCAGAACTAGTGCACTGTAAAAGTAGCAGATAGCAGGTGGATGAAAAATAAATGACAGGAGACATATGATAGCTCTACATCATTGCATGGCAAACAAAATTAGATTCTACTCCATATGATTTTGTAATATATGAGCACAGGAAACGCAGGTACTCCTGCAGCACACCACCACATGTGGTCATATCTAAGATAACAGTTGACTGAAAATAAATAGGCCAGTCGATTTTTTAATGAACCGTCCGATCTATAAGGAACGGGCAGATGGCCTTCGTCTACCTCCCGCCAGTCACTGTTGACGATCTTTCTCGAACCGCCAGTGACCACCGGCCCAGACCCCTGCCTCCGCCGCCCCGCCCTCCCATCGACCTCACACCACCGCCGTGCTTGGCAGTGCCCCCAGGCCATCTCTTTAATCCTGGCCGACCTCCAGATCGGGCGCCAGTAGCTCTAGGCCGCACACGCCCCTAAGATAAACACCAAGGCGCTGCTTCCCCGACGTAATAGGCGTACTAGCGCCTGTTACACCGGGGAATGCTTTCGTTAATTGGGAATCAACTGGCCAGAAATTGAAATTCAGGGGGGCGACGGACCTCTAGCTAAGGTGAAATAGTATATGAGGCGAAACCTTGTGCATCGCGAGTTACTAGGAACATCTAGTATCAAGAAGAAGCGGTCAACTAGTGTCTTCTGTGGGATGAATACCGTGCAAGCAGAGACGTAAGATTTGCACGAATAAGGGAAGAGGAGTACCTTTTTCGGTTGCCGGTGTGGTCACCTCCACATGTCGCACCGATCTTCTTCTTTTTATCGGGGAAACCGATGTTCTGGAGGGTGCAGGCTTGGATGAACCCATGGCCAAATTATTGACTGTGTTGCCGTGGCCGTATGTCGGCGGAGGGGAAGCAGATTCGAGGCGGCGAAGGACGGCGTAGCAGGAACAGCTCCGGTGCGGTGGAGGGTGGCGAAGTTGGAGCGGCAGCGGTGAGGCGCAGGACGGCGTGGTTGAACTGGCTCGGGTACGGACGGCTCGGCCTCGGCTTCAACTACTAGCCGTGGAGGGCATTGCGGTTGAGGTTGCGGTGGACGACGACGTCGGGGTATCGGCTCCGGTGTGATGGAGGAGGGCGGCGGTTGATGGGTGGGATGGGGTGGCGGACGAAGGACGCCGGGGTTTCGCGGCTGGTGGAGAGGTAGTTTTGGCGCCCACGGGGTACGAATGGGGAATCGGACGGGTGGGGGGGAACCATGTTTCGGTCTGGGACGCGCTTGTTTTTGGCTTTTTTGAACAGAAGATGGGACGCGCTTGTTTGAAATTTGGGGAAAGCACAAACTTTGCCCCCTCTTAAATTTCGGACCTACTGCGGGTCGGGGGTAGGATGGTAATCCCAGGTGTCCCAAATAGTGGGCGGGAGCGACTTCAGCCGCGCGCATGTGTGCTTAGGCGGCCATTGTGTATGAATGTTTTTCGGATGCGGTTGTGTGGCGTCTAGATGAAGCTACAAACCTAGCCCGGTTTAGACCTTTGGACGTCGGGCCGGTAGGTTTCACGGGTCAGAGTTATTAGAAAAGTAATTTCCTTGTACCAAACATTGCTCTCACGTGGTTCCGGCGAGTAGAGGCTCTTTTGGCGCTTCGTTCGAAATTTTGAAACACAAGCATTCACGTTTAGTGTACTCTTGAACTATGAGGATTGACCTAAATAGACAACGTTATATTTGACCTTGTATGTTTGAAAACCTCATTAAATTATCTGCTTCTTTTTGAAATTTTGACACTTGAAAATCCTATAACTACGATTATTTTGGAATGGAGGAGCTAAATTTGAATCTATTTTGTACACAACTACATATGCTATTATGTACAAAATCAGAGCAAAGATTGGTGCCCCCATAATTTAGGTATGGTTTACAAATGCCATGATATAAAATTCAAATAATTGAATGGACTTCATGTTGAATTCGATTTTTTTAAACCACCTTAAGTTGAGTTCAAATGTATGCTAGTTCATAGGTAGCTATTTATAATGTCCATTGTGTAACTTTCGTATGTATAATGTGCTTTACACACACAACATGAACTATACTCACGTTTATATTCGATTGCTAAAGCGATGCATTGTCTGGAGTTCAAAATACTAACTATGTGGATCAATTGTGTCGAATAATAACATAGACATGCTCAAATTCGATAGAATCTAGATGTCTGATGGATCAATGACCGCTCCTTACGCGAATTGCAAATATCATGATCCCATCCTAATATTTGGATACAATTTATATCTTTAATCAATGTCTAGAGCAGTCTTTTACGTGTAGTTTCACTCTCCATCGGTGGTCTCTCACACATGCTCACACACTCTCTCACGAGGTGTCTTTCTCGCACACATGCTCTAGATATAACCCTCCCTCCCTCTCGTAACCATTTACAACTATTGTCACTAACCTTTATCACAAGCACTCTTCCTCTCGCAAACATTCACACGCACAATCCTCATCGACCCTTTCTATATACATGGACCTGCCTACGTGTCTCATGTACGCACATTATCTTTACGCCTGTCTCTCACGCATTGTCTCACACCTCTCTTCCTAATCGACGAGTACGATTCTAGCAGAGCATTCTGTAGGATGCCCCTTAAAGTTAGGTTGGATGAATAGTAATATCAGAGATAAAGGGGTTACCTTAGTCCAAGAACCTAGGGTTACAAATCCTAGCCGGCTTTGTCAGTGGACACAGAGTCCATCACAATTCTGCTATCTTTGTCTTGTACGACTAGTCATCCATGGGTCTTCCTAAATGCGTCAAGGGACGACCAATGTGGCGCAGGACGGAACCGAACGAAGGGCCTCACCTCGACCCACCGGACCTCACGCGGTGACACACCCTCTGCCCCACGTCTCATTATCTTCTCACAACCACACATACCAACACAAACACCACACACACAGAAAATTTCTCCTGGTGCCTCTATTCCCTCCCCCCTTGCATACACACACTCAAGGGAATGGAATCTCTTGTCATGACGTCATATTCGTCTCTCTCTCTAGACCACTCTCATTTCTCGTGCTATCTCTCCCACGCCCCCCGTCAGTCCCTCTATCCATGCCTCTCTCGAATACGTAATACACACACATACCTCTCTAGGCCCCGCCAAATGCATCAACTACACATTCACACCTGTTACATCACGTACCCCATTGATCTAAAAATCCCTCTCTTCACGTTTATTTCGCATACAACATTCCTTTTGAATAAAGTGTGGCCAAAAAATTATTTTAGAGTTTCTACATATATACAACATTACAAAGTTATATGGAGGAGTACGAACGCTAATTTGCATTGCATGGTGCCCACAATGATATTTATTCCGCACTGTGAATTTGTATATTTTTATACTATATACAAAGTTAGTCATAATAAAGAGAAACGAAGAGCATCTCTCTCTCCATCGCATACCCCCCTGTACGCCCCTTTCACGTATGCACACAAAACTATCTCCAGGTCCTCTAAAAGTAAGCCCCCAGAAAATTCACGCATGTTTCATCTTTCTCTCGTGATATATGCAATGACGATCATTGTATTTGAAGCGAAAGCATGATACGTACATTGGATTTCAGAACCCACTCATTACGGTCACCATTTACGTTTAGTGGTTATTATACAGTCACGGGCTCACCGTACAACTCTGTATTTGCTCATGACATGACTAGTTGACCAGTTAAACGCTCCACATGGCACCTCTAGTGTTGCATCACATTATCTCACTACCATCGTGCCCACCTGTCGACTTGTATCTACTCTACATCTACACTCTTATAAAATACATAAAATACACTCTTATAAAAAACAGAGTTGGTGATGATGGTGTGCCTGCCATCCTGCAATATTGGCTGTCCGATTTATATCTGACGGATAGGAAAGAAAACTATGGCAATTTTGCAAAAAGGTACCCACACACCTCTCCACATTTGCAAATAAGGCCTTCCCTCGTCCATCCTTTTTCTCTCACAAGATAAACAAGTCATACAAATGCATCTTGATGTTACGTGCAACGCACGGGCATCTTGCTAGTAAGAATGAAAACAAACGACAAAAAAATATTTGGACGGTGGTTCGAAGTCATGACCGCGGGCACATCGGACAAGGTGGCCTTGTATTGGTATGCTGAGCCGTCTGTTTTAACACACAGGAGCTGGTGTGGTGATTATACACACACGCACGCATGCATGCACACGAACTGCATCCACGCAACACTCACACAAACACATGCACCCACGCACGCAACACTCACACGTACACACGCAGCCACGCACGCACGCAACACTCACACGCACGCACGCAACACCCACACGCACACACGCATGCATGCATGCACACACCAGTACACCACACGACCAACACACACTCTCACGCTCAAGTGCTCAACCTACACGTGCATGCACACACATTAGGCCCTGACAGACACAATCACAACCAGGTGATTCCCGCGCACGGGTTGGAGCCTTGACGCGCCTTCGTAAATTTGTGTTTATCTGACCTTTTGCCAATGCGAACTGATAGGTGGGACCCACAAGGAACGTGGTCAATTTAACTAGTCAACATGGCGCCACGCAGACTATTTGGCCGGTCAACAGAGTGCAATCCGATGCTGAACTGTGAGCAAGTGACCATATAATCACCACAAAACATATATAGTGACCGTAATCAGCTTATTCTGAAGTTCGGTGACCGTATTACGCTTTTCTCTCTGTAGGCCCTCCAAAACTACATCTCTACACGTTCTCGCATGTTACATCTAACAACTATGCAATACAGCACTACTACTACACTCTAACACAATAAATCATATGTGTTTTTAGTTTTACTAGATATCATATTATTACTTATAATTATTCAGTTTGCATACATTAAAATTGCCTTTGAAATGTATGGCCAGTATCATCTACCGCGCGGGAAAAATCCCGCCCTTTCCTGTTTAATCGGGTTTGTATCGATGGATCGTGCGAAACAGCAAAACTATAGTACTATACAGTACTACAAGTGACAGTTCACTGGGCCGTCGTGTCGTCTACTCCTCCGTCGTAAGAGTGGAGCGCTCGCTTTCATAAATCTTCTAGTCCCTTTCGCCGACATGTGGGACATCAAGCTACCGGGTCCACGTGCCATACCGGAATACAGTGCAGAGCAGCCGGGGTGAAGCACCCCAGTCATGGCGCCGGCATAGTAATGAGCAATGAGGCGTCAAATCACAAAGCTGCACCTTTCCCGCAGTTAAGTTGGAGGGACGAAGCAACCATCACATCATTTCACTCGTTGCTGAATCCGCTTCTCCCTCATCTTCTTCAACTTAACCACGTGTTGCTTCTGCCGTTGTTCTGCCTCATGTGGGACGCGGATCGGCTTGGTAAAGCACTGACACGTGGGACCGCATGTTAGCAAACCGCCAGGACAACGTCCTCCGAAAATAAGAAGCCTAATCCTAGACTTACAAAGGGCTACGTAGCTGCTACGTATACTTTCCATCTAATCTATATATGCCCCCCTGATTTTCAGGTGGGGTGGGCCTAATCCTCTCCTTTAATCCAATCAAATAGTCCCACATCACATCAGTTCGTAACTTTACGTAAACCATTACGTGGATGTAGCATTGCTCAAATAAGAAACCTCCCCCGCCATCCGCGCGGCAAAATCACCTCCTTTTTACTAATCTTGATTCTATAATTTTTTAGATCAATATAATTGAGATTTGTATAGATAGCACACAGGAGCAAAACCAAGTGGTACGGTTAAGGGCATCCACAATGTGTAGCCAAATGTGAAAATAGCTTTTGGCATCATGGGAACCATTGTGGACGGTGTTGCCAAAGCCAAAAAGATGGAACCGAAGCTCCCTGATTGATTGATTGAAGGAATAGAAAAATGCAACGTCTCTCCTCTTTCTCCCATGCTTGGACGCATGTAGTACAGTATAGAGCACAGAGTCTACTCCCCTGTCCCTTCTATCACAAATCACCAAAGTAGTGAGGCGTCAAATCACAAAAGCACGGACGAAGCAACCATCATTTCACTCTTCGCTGACTCCGCTTCTCCATCGTCTTCTTCGAGAAACCATCTCACCGCACTAGTACTCCTAGTAGTACTAGTAAAGGACTTCCTGGATGCAAATAAGGCGGTTGTCTCGGCTTGCAGGCGGCACTTGTGAATGACTTACCGTGGTCTCCCTCAATGGTGTTCTCCGTCGAACGCACTTCGCCAAACCACCAAAAAAAGATATCGTCGACGTCACCGCAATGGGGAAGGAAGTCAAATATAGTTACTACCTCCATTTTTTTGTACACAAGGCCAGTATATCAAAATAAAAATTTGCAAAGGACCACTAACACTAATCGAGGCAAAATTGATGGGGTTAGCAACCAAGGACATTAATATCCCCTGCATACATGCATAAGTGAGAAGGTTGGTTTGCATGGCGCTGCATTAATCAAGCGATGAGGAGTGAGATGGTTAGCTCTTTGGTCTTTGGAGAAAAAAATACACATTAATTGACACGTGAAACGAGGATTTGTATCGATTAAATCCCGCGAAGGAAAACCCCGCCTTTCTTTTTTAACACTAGTACTCCTAGTACGTACGTACTTATCCTGTTTGGGTCTAGGCCTTGCATTGCCAAACTTCGCCACACATTTTTGCCAAGCTTGCCTAAAGTTTTCAAAATGAGAAGGAGGTACACTTGCGCACGGCTGTCGTGGTCGCACCGCACCCTCACACGGTCGCTCCTGCACGCCGCGGTCGCACCGCACCCTCACACAGTCGCTCCTGCACGCCGCAAACCCAACCAAGGGAACGCACCCTCACTGACACGTGCTGTCGCATGTGAACAAACCAAACTCAGCCATCCTATTGCTGACACATAATTTTCGTTCATAGAGTATGTTTATCCAACCGCATGTTGGGGAGTATCCGTACGGCCCGTGCGGTGGTCTGTTGGGGAAGAAGAAGAGGTGAGGAAGAAGGAAAGAAGGGTTAGGAGACGTAGGATATTCATCCAACCGCCTGAAATGGTAGACTGACCCAAGTCAGGCGACTTGCATAACAAATATATGTTTTTACACAGCAAAAGATCCATAAAAACAACAACATAAAGAAAAACTATCACTGCTCACGGAAAGAGACGACCTCGTCATCTTTGGCTGCCGGCGCGAACCAGCCGACGTGTGTCTCCGGACCGTGGTTGTCCTCGGCCTCCAGCTACTCGTTCAAGCAGAGCGTGCGGGCGCTCTGCACGGACGAGAGCACAACCCGGTTCAAGTCGAGGACGTCCGGTTCCGCCTGCAGGAGGGCCTCGATGGCAGCGGCATCTGCGCGCTCCGCGTCGAGTCGAGCCTCTGCCGCCCGGTTCAAGTCCAGGACGTCCGGTTCCGCCTGTAGGAGGGCGTCGATGAGAGCGGCATCCGCGCGCTCTGCGTCGAGTCGAGCCTCTGCCGCCCGGTTCAAGTCCAGGACGTCCGGTTCCGCCTGCAGGAGGGCCTCGATGGCAGCGGCATCCGCGCGCTCCGCCTCAAGTTGAGCCTCCGCCGCCCGATTCACATCCACGACATCCGGTTCCGCCTGCAGGAGAGCCTCGATGGCAGTGGCATGCGCACGCTCCGCGTCGAGTTGAGCCTCTGCCTCCCGGTCCTCCTTTAGTATCACCATGTTGAACCGCTGGTACGCCTGCACCATGGGGGACTTGGCCGCCGGCACGAAGTCGACGTCCATCGTCTCATACCCATCGGGGGCCTTCTGCGCCGCGACCTCCGCCATGAACATTGGATCGGCTTCCTCCTCCTCGTAGCTTGGCTCCAGAGAACTCGGGGATTGGCCCGCCGCAAAGCGAGCTTGGGAACGGAGGTCTGTGGCGCCGACCGCCGCCGCGATTTCTGCGCGGTGCTCCGGCGTCAGCATCTTGTAGTAAGTGATCTTGCGGCGCACCATGGCTTTCCGGCGAACTAGGGGGCGCTTGATGTGGGCTAGGGGATCGAAAGGTGGGGGAATGGGCTGGAGATTTGGTGTGGTTTTAGGGCAGTGGCTGGTGTAGGCCGAGCAGCGAAGGTTCTGGTGTGAATAGTGGTTCCGGTGACGACCGGTCAATCGGTTTTGACTGTACATCGCTCTTGTCGCGTTCGCGTTGCAGCCGTGCACGCTGGACCCTCCACGTCGCTCACCGAATGGAACACGCTTCGTCTTGCGTTTTCGCTCGCTTGTGGGACCGCAGTTGAGAGCAAACCGACGTCCCTCCCCCTCCCCCGCCCGCGTCATTTATTATACCACCACTCCCTCCGTTTTATGCAGAGTAAATAAAAACAGAGGGAGTATACTACGGATGAGGATCCCCTGACGTGGCCAAACCCATTGAGTAACTGACATGCGGGGCCTAGCAAGCATGGGGTCCGCCAGTAAGTGACCGAAAGGGAGGGTAAGGCAGGGATACCTTCGTCAGAGGATCCACTTCCACTATACTACTTTGACCAAATGTTAGAGTAATAATATATGACATGCAACTTACACAAATGTTACAGTAATAATATATGACATGCAACTTACACAAAGCATACAGGGTCTAATGCGTTTTTCGAGGCTAACTTTGACCAAATGTTAGAGTAATAATATATGACATGCAACTTACACAAAGCATACGGTCAAATTTGTAAGTGAAAGGAGTTTCCAATGATATAATTTTCACATTATACATCTCATGTACTATTAATCTTGTCAATAGTCAAATTGGAACCATCTCGAGTACAAATCTAGGAGTACGTACGAATCTAACAATATTGATTGGGCGTTGTTGAATGTTGATACCTTTTTGATCAAAGTAGAGATACTTTGACTACACATAAAACTTATATGTAAACTAGAAAGGATAGGGGGAGTATATTGTACGTTCAAAAACGAAACGAACATTGAATACCCTTTATATATGATTTGCGGATGCTATGATCACCGGTTCAAAATTTTGAATCCGCCTTAGGTATCACGTGCCCCCACTCGTTCCCTCTCGATTTCATCTCGGGGTCTGGAGATCTATTGAAAGAGGACTAGGGTGGGTACATGCGAATGATACTCGGCGGAATGTTCAAATGAGGCATGCGGGAGGATGGACTCGACTGGAGGGCGACATGATCGATGGAGAAGAGGGTTGGAGAGGAATGAGAAATAAGCAAACGCCACATGATTATACTTGAATGACTCAAATAAACAATACGTTGTCTCGCTTGGCCTACATAGTGAAACGCCTAATGCACAACGCGAAGCACTGACGCTCGAATATGGCCGGGAAAACAGGGAAACCGACATGTGGGGCACACCCGTCGGGATGACGTAGCGCAGACTAGTCCAATGGAGGAGCTGGCCCACGACCTCCTTGCCACCGACAACCGTTCATGTGGGTCATTGGGGCCAAAAATGGGGCGCAGCTCCAGCACTGCCTCTGGACACGGCGACCGCGGTGAGCGACACGCTCATATTGTCGCTAGACACGGTCGGTTTCAGTGTGCCGAGGGTGGCGTTAGTGCTATGGCACGACCAACGGTATGTTTGGTTTGTGCCCAAGGTTGCCCCATCAAAGCATTGGGTAGCCAAAATTTTGGTTGAGGTATTGGTTGCCCATGATTTGGCCGACATTGGCAAGAAAAATGAACCAGAGTTGGCTAGAGTTCATTGGCATGCCAAAGAAATGGCAACCATCCAAACAAAGACCAATCTTTGGGTCATGACCAAAATTTTGGTTGAGGTATTGGTTGCCCATGATTTGGCCGACATTGGCAAGAAAAATGAACTAGAGTTGGCTAGAGTTCATTGGCGTCCGCGGAGTGGTGTAGCACGGCCAACTGCATCCTCTGGAACTGAGACCATGCCGGGTCGTCTTGCTTTTTCAATGACATGCGGGGATCGCATGTGAGCAAAGGGCATCTCCAACGTTGCCACGACCGCAGCTGACTACCCTGGCACACCAAAACCCTCGTCCCTCGCGCCGTCGCGTGGTGCGTTCCCAGCCGGCGCCACCTGCCCGCATTCATGTCGTCCGTTCGTATGTCGTCGTTAAGAGGCTCGGTGCCCGAGGAACCAACTCTGGCGACTTAATGACGCACCCGGACGCTTGGCCTCACCGGAATGTGCTACTTAAAGAGGCAACGCCCATCTAACCTCCACACAATAGCGCATCGTCCTCCTACCTGGCACCACATCCGCCATGACCGCAAGTGCGAACACTCTGCGGGAGAGCTTGTCTTCGGGGATGAAGCTCGAGGTCGCCGCCCACGCTCAAGTCGCCTCTCGTGACGCAATAGCGGCGTAGCCGGACGCGGACGCGACCGCACAAGCGGTGGCCACGCTGGTGACCGACGACGGGAGCACCGTCAGCCACGCGTCCTACTTGCCACCGTCCAACGTCCGGCACCGCCGAGGTCGGGGACTCCTCCGAGGATGAGTAGGGAATGGGAGGCGGCAGGGCATGGTGTGCCAACTGGCCGGTCCGTATCCCGTGTTCTACTCTTCCTCGCCGGAGACCGCACCTTCACTTCACGGGTCTTGAACCCCGCCCTCGTACATAGAGATCGCAGATGGAGGACGTCGGTCGCCGCCGTAGAATAGGTTTAGGGTCGGGTTTCTTTTAATTTTCTGTCCTATAAAAGTTCGAAATGTAATGAAAATCTGCCGTGTTTGCATTAATCTCGGCCGGTGTATATGAACTTTCACAATAATATACATATTGTAGGAGTACTAGCAAGATGCCCGTGCGTTGCACGGAAGATCAAGATCTTGTGGGAGAAAAGGATGAACGCGGGAAAGCCTTATCTGCAAATGTGGAGAGGAGTGCAGGTAAATTGTCATAGTTTCCTTCCTATCCGTTAGATATAGATCGGACGGCCTATATTGCAGGATGACAGGCACACCATCATCACCAACTCTGCTTTTTATTGAACCGAGACAAATCTAACATGCAAAGTAAAATAAACACATAGGGTCTATACATACACAAATTATCTTAGGCACTCGAATAGTATGTCCACTACACATTCACGCATTTCACATCTTTCTACATCTACGGGAACCTACGAAAGGGTTAACGTAAATTGCCTCTCTCTCTCCTCCCCTGATTTTCATGGTGGTGGGCCCCTCCCTCCCCCCAATCTACAATCAACAGCTCACACGTTTCACATTACGTTAATTACGTAACTAGGATTACGTAGGTGTAGCATTACTCGTCCTAAAAAACCCAACTAAGCCAACCTCCCAGCATATCGCGCGGGAAAAGACCCGGCCGTGCCGTTTTAGTCGGGATTACCGGATTACTAGTAGTAGTATCGATGGATCGCGCGAAGCAACAAATTTTTTTTTGAGGGGGCGAAGCACCTAGTTTAAAAGGAAAAAAGGCGGTACACTCACAGCACTCCTGTCGCGGTCGCATTGCACCCCACACACGTTCGTCCTGCACACGGCTCACGCCAACGGAATGCGCTTCGGCTTGCCTCTTCACTGACACATGGGACTGCACTTGGAGAAACCAACCATGCGCCAAACCCCCCCCCCCCCCCCCCCCGCCAACCGCGCGAAAATCCTCCCCCCCCCCACACCCAAAAATTCCCCCCAAATCCGATTCAACCGCCCTTCGGCCAACTAGCCAATAATATTCCCCCAACCCCCCTCCCCCCTGTCCCCCTCCACTCCATTCGCTCCGCCAAAGCCACCCTCCCCGCCGCGCCGATATGTCGGCGCCGCGGTTCGGCGATCCTCTCGCTCCCACAGTACGCTCTTGTAGACTGCCGTCCTCTAGCCGCGCCGCCACCTCTGGCTACGTTCTTGTGGAGGCGCACGGCGGTCAGCACCGCCACTGCTGGCGATGTTCGTGTGGAGACGCACGGCGGTCAGCTTCTCCCACGGTACGCGCATTCTAGACTGAGGCCTTGTTCATGTCGGTGTAGCACTGAATGTTAGCTGATAGACGCTGTTAATCTCATTGTTTGCCGAAGTAGTTTACTGTCAATATGCTCTGCTTAAGAAGCTTCCTTGCCCTGTTCTGCACTCAATCTGCTTAGCTGAGATGGCATGCCAAGGCCGATTAGTTGCTAAAATATCCTGCCATATATTTATTGTGATGTAGATTGCCATGGTCTAGTAGCCAATCTGTTAGGTGAAATAGCTCTATACCGTTTTATACTCGATCTTTGTTGCTGCGATGGCCTTCGATAGTTCGATGGCTATGTGCTCGGCCTCATTGACTGCTGAAACAGCCTGCCATAATTTGGCACTCAAATCTGTTTGCTGAATTAGCTTTACATATATTTCGTTACTTAGATCTGCTCGTCCAAATATCTTGCCATAGCTTTAGACATCGACCTAGGTATTTTTTTCTGGACTTCATAAAAAAGCATATATGTTTTTCCTGTAATATCTAGTAGAAGAACTAATTTGTATGTCTAACAGATGGACAGGACTTGGATAACTTCTGCTTGAAGATTCTCCGCTGCATATGTCGAGGGGGTTGAAAACTTCATGAACTTTATCAGAGCTGAGTACGGTGGTCCGAAATCAGATGTGCTCTGCCCGTGTAGCAGTTGTATGAATTCACTTACAAGACCCCAGTCAACTATGCAAAATCATCTACACTTGTATGGGATGTCGGTCACATATACTAGGTGGGTTCATCATGGTGAAGCTGTGAACGTCAATGTTACTGACTACGTGGAAGCACCAGATCACCATCTTGATCTGCCTGATGCTCAGGTGGAAGAGGAGGAGGAGGTGGTGGTGGCGGAGCTAGTGAGTTTGACCAACATTGAAACAATGCTACGAAATGCTCGTGCATTCCGTGAACTTTCACCTGCAGAAAAAACGGTGGGCCCGCATGTTGGAACAATGCAACGTTGCTGCCACCCCAGGAAATAAGCTGTCAGTATTCTCAGCTATGGTCACCTTTCTTCAGGTGAAGACATCTGAGCGGATGACCAACAAATCATTCGATGCGATGTTGGCTGCTTTCCGCAAATCGTTCCCAGATGCGTTTGAGCTGCCACACACCTACAGTAAAATGTAGAATTTCCTTCATGCAGTTGGAATTGGATATGATATGATCCATGTTTGTAAGTTGTGTTCTGTTCCGGAAGGATTATGCCAACTTAAGTGAATGCTCGAAATGCAAATCATCAAGATGGAAAGATGGCGATGCTGTGAAGAGGATTCCTCATAATGTTCTGAGACATTTTCCAATTACACCAAGATTGCAGAGGTTGTTTCATGATGCTGAAACAAGAGAGGATGTACTGTGGCATTCTAGGAACTAGGAGTACAGAGATTAGAATGTAATGAGCCATCCATCTCATGGTAGTGAGTGGAAAAGCTTCAATGATAAACACAGAGTTTGCTGCTGACCCGAGAAACATTAGACTTGGCTTAGCTTCAGATGGATTTAACCCATTTGGCCACCAGAGCACCACATATAGCATGTGGCCAGTGCTTGTTATCCCTTACAACATGCCTCCAAATGTATGCACCAAAGAATCAAACTACATGATGGCCTTGCTCATCCCAGGTCCAAAAAGTCCTGGAAAGGATTTTGATTTGTTCATGGAGCCTCTTGTGGAGGAACTTCAACAACTATGGAAGGGTGTTCTCACTCGAGACCTATATAGCAGCCCACCAGCTGATTTCTTTCTGCGTGCTATTATAATTTGGTGCATCCATGATTATCCGGCTTTGGGCACTATGTCAGGGCAAACGACACATGGTTACAATGCATGTGTTCGCTGTGACAGGAATCCGCTGTCATACGCAATACTTAGCAAGATCTATTACATTGGACACCGCCGTTTCCTTGCCAAGGACAAGCTGCATCCTAGAAAATACCGAAGACATGTGTTAAATGCAAAGCATGAAAACCGTGATGTGCCAAAGAGGCTCACCGCCGATGAGTTGCAAGTGGAATTAGAGAAGGTCAGGCATATTACACCAGGAAACCATCCTGGTAATGGTAGCGGGAAAAGGAAGCGTGGCAGGGTAGAAGAGAGATTATTGTTTACCCGCAGGTCCACTTTGTGGGACTTGGAGTATTGGAAAGATTTGGATCTGCGGCATAATCTTGATGTGATGCACATCGAGAAAAATATATGTGACAGCATTATCGACACACTTCTTAATATTGAAGGCAAGACGAAAGATACCTTAAAATCTAGGATTGATTTGACACACCTGGGTATCAAAAAGGATTTGCAGGTGCTAGATCAAGGTAAACCACGGGATATGGCACCAGCTGTGTACGTCTTGGACAAGGTAAAGAAAAGAATTCTGCGAGGTCCTGTCACGTGTGAGATTCCCACATGGATTTTCTTCCAACCCTGAAAGGAGAGTCAGTGCAGATGGAAACAATGTACAAGGGTTGAAAACTCATGACTGCCACGTCCTACTTCAAAGGGTTTTACCTGTTATCCTTAGAGGATTGGGCTGCCCTGACTTATACAGAGCAGATATATGCTTTGGAGCATCTTAGAGACAAGATACCAACTATCCTATGCGACCTTGAGAAGATATATCCTCCAGCCTTCTTTGATGTGATGGTGCATTTGGCTGTTCATCTACCTGATGAGGCACTACTTAGAGGTCCAGTACAGTATGGCTGGATGTACCCTATTGAAAGGCGGCTAGGCACTTTCAAGGGCTATGTTAGGAACAGAGCTAGACCCGAGGGTTCCATTGCAGAGGCTTACAATGCTACAGAAGTGTTGACATTCTGCTCAAAATACATTGAAACAGTGTCATGACCCCGATTCTAAGTCACACCGATCTAGCCTATAATACCTCATATCACTTTGCGGCCTCACGCACGGTATTCCCACGGGTGTCGCCTTACCATGGCCCGGGACCATTTGCGCCTTTTGGCTCACGTATATGATAGTGTCGCTAGCATCCATATGACAGAGAATCCGGGCCGACATGGCTAGTCGTAAACCCAAAGCGGCACTAACTTACGGGGACAGGCATACATGAATCAACATCGAGCATGTCAGTCAGCAACGTGTGAATCCGGGCTGTAGCACTGGGCTAACAGGACTCCGGGAACCCGGGCTGTAGCAGGCTAGGCAGGACTCCGGATATCACCGCGTGACATTTCCCCGAAGGGACAGACACAGGAACAAAGTGAATCACATGCCGGCCAGTCAAGTGTTTCGGAGCAGTAGTGCTGGGCTAGCAGGACTCCGGTGAACCGGGCTGTAGCAGACTACTATGGCTCATGGAAGCACAAGACTACATTTCCCCATAAGAGAGGCTACCAAGGATAAACAACTAGATTGTCGGATCCCACACATACCAAGCATTTCAATCATACACACAATATACTCGCTATGTGCAAATACAACATGGCATCACAACTAGACTCTACGACTCAGAGTATTTATTCATTAGGCTCCGAAGAGCCAGATATTACAAACATGGGTCTCTCGACCCAGCATTCAGAGCATACAAGTCAAACACATGCGGAAGCTTAACATGTCGGAGTATAGACATCTACAAATGAAAAAGGCTGAGAAGCCTGACTATTTACTAGATCCTGCCAAGGGCACAACATCGTAGCTGAGGTAACAAGCTAAACGTCGAAGTCCACACGGAACTACTAGCGAGACTGACGTCTCTCTGCAAAACATAAAATAAGCAAACGTGAGTACAAATGTACCCAGCAAGACTTACATCAGAACTATCTACATATGCATCGGTATCAACAAAGGGGGTGGTGGAGTTTAACTGCAGCAAGCCAGCTCTGACTCGGTGGCTATCCTAACTACGACTGCAAGTAACTCTTTTGAGGTGGTGCACACGAGTCCACATATTCACCATATCAATACACCACTATGGATTCGCTCCCGTCTCCCTACGAGAACGCCATCCATAACACTCACGCTTATCTTGCGCATTTTAGAGTATCCACTTTCACTTGTCTATGAACTGTTATAGGCAACCCAGAAGTCCTTTACCACGGACACGGCTATTCGAATAGATGATGTTAACCCTGCAGGGGTGTACTTCGACACACACGCTCTCACCACTTACCGTCGTTTACACGACATGTACTCGGCAACCTTCAAGCGGAAGCCCAACGTGGGTGTCGGCCACAGCCTACCTACACACTCAAGTCTCTAGTCTAGGTTTATCGCCTTTTCAGGTTCCATCCGGAGGGAGTCCGGCCGAGGTTTCCACATACGGCCCCGAACGATGTGTGTAGGGTTCCCGAGACACCAAACGGGCGCCCGGTACACCGTGCCACGTGCCTACCGCATCACAGCCCACCCCTCCGGTCAGCGCTGCCCACGGCCTCCAGCATACTACAAACACCAGAAACTACTTGCAACTCCTAGACAGAGGACAAGGGTGATTAAGAAGCCGAGAGGGTCCATTGGTTTCGGGCCCAATGCGTGGTAGTAACTGTATCATGGATCACAAACACAGAACTCAGTTCCTGAGGACGGCTTCAATGAGACAACCCACCATGTACTCCTACATGGCCTCTCACCGCTACCTTTACCAAATCGTGTTCACACACTTAGCTCACACACAGTAGGACATGTTCATCACCATTCCAACTCATCCCCGATGAATCAGACCTGACACAACTCTAAGCATAGCAGGCATGACAAACAATCATGAATGAGTAGGCACATCAGGGCTAAAACAACTCCTACTCATGCTAGTGGGTTTCATCTATTTACTATGGCAATGACAGGTCATGCAGAGGATAAGGGGTTCAACTACCGCAACAAGTAACAGATGAATCGTTGTTGTCCTAATGCAGTAAAAGAGAGCAGGAGCGAGAGAGTGGGATTGTATCGGAGTGAACAAGGGGGTTTTGCTTGCCTGGCACTTCTGAAGATATTATAGTTCTTCATCGGTGTCATCGATCACGTCATCGGCTACTGAAAGGGGACGGTTACCGGCAAACAGAGAAGGACACAATCAATGCAATGCACAATATGATGCATGATCATGACATAGCAAAATGAGTGTGTTGGGCTAATGCAACTACAACCAGATGGGTTTGAGCCATTTTGAACCAAAGATTCAACCCCAAACTCATCTTATGAATTTAAATAGTGCATTATCATGTTTTGATATAAACAGCAGGGTTAAGTTCCTTAGACATGCATGAAACCAGTACAGATGGATAGATTGGATTTTTCTGATCATTTTTCATATATAATTTGTTTCATTCTGAGCTACGGTTGATTTTATATGATTTTTAGAAGTTTATACTATTTTCTGGAATTTCCTGAATTATTTTTAAATCCAGAAAATACTTTACTGCGTCAGCATGACATCAACATGACGTCAGCGGGTCAACGGGGCTAGTCTAGGTCAAACCTGACCAGTAGGGCCCACTGGTCAGTGGCACAGAGTAATCTACAGAGGCTGGCACGTGGGACCGGGTCAATGCTGACGTGGCTAGGTCAAACTGACCTGTGGGGCCACGGGCATTAGCTTAATCTAAGCAGGGGATAAACCTGTGATTAATTAAGGGCGCGGGGCCCATTTGTCAGTGGCAGAGGACGTTAGTTAGCCCCGTCATTAGTACTAATGACGATGCCACGTGGGCTGCCGCCGGGGTTGGTCGCCGACGAGCACGCAGCACGGCGGAGGGCTTCGGGTTCGCGCTATAGGGCACGGATCGACGAGCGGTTTGCGGCTACGGGTTGCTGGCGCTTGCGCGCATCCATCGGAGTAGGCGGTTGGGCGAGGGGAGGCCGGGAACGACCGCGACGATGACAACCGCGGTGGCCCGAGTTCGGACCTCGGTGAAAACGGCGTTGCGGCGCACGGTAGGAGCAACGGGTGAGTGCTCTAGACTCCTGACGGCGTGCTGCGCATGTTGCAGTGCTCGGTTGCGGGTTCCCGTAGGTGTGGCTGCAGTGGCGACAAGGCTGTGCGGCGGCAAGCTTCGGGCACGGCGGTCAGCGGGGCTAGAGGAAGAAAACGACGGCGGGGAGAGAGGGGTTCGGTAGAGGAGCTCACGGCGAGGTCGATGAGTAGCTCAGCGTGCTCGGGGACGCTCGGGGGTCGGCGAATCGAACGACGGCATTCGTCGGAGCAGACGAGGAAGATGGCGACGGTGACGATGCTGCAGGGCATCCGCGGGCGCGTTCTTCGGCTTGGAGCTTCACGGCATCGAGGCGGAGCTAGAGGTCACAACCATGGGGCAAGGGGACGGTGGTGGGCGCGGTGCTTTGCGGCGGCGGGCACCGGCCGGTTTGGGCGGCCGTGAGAGAGAGAGCAGAGGAGAGGAGGGCCACGGGAGAGAGTGAGAGAGGTCCATGGGGGTGCGTGGCGACGCGGGAGAGATCCAGGGTGACGGGGACGCAGGCAGGCAGGATGGAGGTGGCCGGGGCGCGTGCCGGCGCGCTGCGTCCACGCGCTCTGCCTACTAGCCTGGGGAGGAAGACGACAGGAAGGAGGAGGTGGGCTGGGCCGAATCTGCTAGGCCACCAGGTAATTGGGCCTCAGGTAAGTCTCTGCTTCCTCTGTTAATAATTTGTTCTGTTTTCTATTTTTGCTATTATGTTTTGATTCAGTTCAAAGACCAAACCATTTTCAAAATTCATGAAAATAATTGTGTAAACCAAATGGACTTATCCAAAGCTACACAACAATTTCCAGAATTGTTGAACATGTATTTATTATATAACAAATATAGATCCAATTCAAAAATTTGTTGGATTAATTCAAAGGCCCAAAATAAATATGTTAAACCTTCCAAAAATATTGGTTTGAATTTTATTCTTGCCAATATTTTTCACGGTTTAACAGGAATATTTTCTTACGCTTCTTTGAGAATATTTTAATGTTGATCATTTTTAAAAGTTTTCTAAGGCTTTGAAAATTCCTCAATTCAAATTTCATTTGAATTTAAACATGATGCATGGAGGCAAGAAAAATCAAGCAAGGGCTGATCTGGGGCTGTGACAGCTCACCCCCACTAAACAAGAATCTTGTCCCGAGATTCAAGACGTGAGGTAAGAAGACAGAGGGGGTACGAGCTAACATGATCTTCACGATCCAAGTTGCACTTCATAAGAACGTTATTCGATCACCATCTTTGTCTCGATGTCTTGCTCTGAGAACTCCAACCGACGAGACAACAAGAGAAAAGGGATAACTCTAGAAGGATCGATCTTCTCGAATACCAGACAACTCAGGATCAACTCATGGAGGGAGGCATTGAAACATCTCTCGAGCTGAGAGGCAAAACATGCACCAGGAGGGATGGAAGAAACAATTTGACGAGGGTTTCAAAGTAGCGAGGAAAAATTGCCATGATTCCATAACGGGGCACCTTGGGGAAGGTGACTCGTAGAGTTATTCCCTTAAGCAGCAAAAAGAATTACTTTTGATTCAAAGATCATTGAAACTCTCTAAACCGGCCCAAGGAAAATCGCAAACGATCATTTGAAGAAGTTCAGAGAAATGGCATACTCAGATCGGAAAGGAAACTATGGTTATGGAGCAACTCGGCAAGCGGAAGGCACATTCCCGTTGATACCGGGGATATAACCTAGTGTCTGAGTATGCTCTCCAGAACTTGAGCATTTCCATATTCATCAAGGTTTTACCAACATCCGTGCCGAGGATCCTGGCAACACATCATACTACCATGATGAACGGTGATGGAGGATGCAGGTGCAAAGGAGGACAAAACTTTCTCAAATTTCACCTTAGCGAAGCCAAGGGAGCAAAATCTGGATGATCGACCGAGAGACATTTAGCACTCCGCTTCTGATGTTCTCCTTGATGTTCTAGCGTAACCCATTAGATGTGGTTTGGTATCTTGAACATCAAGTAGTAGGTCGGACTTCGGGAGCGCAGGAATCCATAAGGAATAACTACTGGGATAAATCCTAAGAAATCCTTATGGGGAGGTGGCCAACTTACTCAATCAAGATACTACCATAATAGGTCTTCCGGCTGGGTGTGTTGGCCACGACATCCACTTCCCGAGTTACAGAGACCAATATTATAGTTCTTGGGAGGCGTTCCAACCATCATATCTGCCTGAGATTCAGATCTGGCTGGTAACAGGATATTTCAGACTGCATGTCCGGAAAAAGGAAGTTTGCAACACAAATCGACGAGAAGACGTTGCAAGATTCTCGGGAGATGGACTACGGTAGTAAGCTCCAAAACATGAGCTGGTTCTGCAACCAACATGTGAACACGTTGTCCTAGACAAGCATGCCCACATGGTAGTCTTACAATGAAACACTACCGAGTTCTGGTTGGGAACCATCAACGAGGATATCAAAGTTCTTTCATAAGTCCGGATTAGCTCTTATGAAGGAACTCCTTCTCCTTGAACAAGTCAGTTAGTGGCTTGGTGTGCTAGGGATACATATAGAACGAAGGTTGCAAGTCTCCGAACCACAGAATACTTCGCACGTATGCATGACCGATTTTGGGATGATTCCAAAAGAAGCAACATTGACTTTCTCAAATCCACGACGGCAACTTGCATCAGATGCACATGAATTAGAGGAAGTCACTACTTTCATCCAAACATATGCTTCATTAACGGAACACGAAGATAATGCTTATAAAGTTTCCAATACTATCTGGATGTTCAACACGAGTCATGGAGAAGGTAGCAGTGTTGCTGATGGGCTCAACAACAATTCATCCAGGTTTCCATGGAGATGGAATTCCATAATTATGTGAACAAGTGATAGCATTGGTCAGACCCAAAAGATATAATGGTGTATGCTCGAGGGATCAACCATGAGTAAGACAACATTATGAACATCGTTGGTTCTGATTTGATTTGATGATAGCCCATACTCAAATCAAAGTCTTGATACGACAATAGGTCCAACAACTGATCACAGGGACCAATCGATGAAGATATCATCTATCTTCAACACACGCAAATATATCCCTTGAAATGAACTAAGCTGTCAAGCTTTTATCTTCCAACTCTCCAAGTTGTTGTTTAGCATGACCAACTAGCTCAGGGGTATCCAACACAGATTCTTGGAGAGGGGGTGGTTTATTGGAAAACCAACTTGTTCACGAACTCAACATATCGGTCAGGGACAACCTGGTGGTACTTCCAAGAAGATATTTGGAAAATCACGATCCACCGACATGTTATTAAGATCGAGAACAATCTTGCTTTTCAGGGCAAGGCGATATGACCGAATAAGCAAGGACTGACACTATCCTAACTCATTGATCGAAAAGTGCACCGGGAATAAGGACTAGGTAGCACGATCAACCTTAGGATGTGATTCAGTAACCAACACGCTAAGGATGAAATTATTGTCCTTTAACTACCAAGCAACGGAGTTGCTAGGAGTATTGATTTCACACATCATAGTTCACTTGTCGGCATTCCGGTTGCAACAACATGGGACCAAGAAATGAGTGATGATGGCGAGGAGTATCACTGCGTCAAGAATTCATAAGAGGTGGTGCAATTCTCATGACAATTCTGACATAAAGGGGGTAATACTCCGAGGTGGAACAGAACAAAAGCTGGTTTGCATTTTGATCTGCGGAATACAACTACATTGACCAATCTAAGAAATGGATAAGGTACTGGAGTTTGTTTCTCCTAGTCATTCCGGATTAGAATGGCTTGACAGACCACAAGAATATGAGGTATCGACAGCGAATGCACGCATACTCTTGACTATCAAATGATAGACGGGGGTCAGAATACAACTAAAGAGAACAACTCAAGGAACATATGTTTTTCTGAGTTGTGGATGCATGGATTAGTATGTCGAACAAATTCAACATATTTCTTCCGGATAACCCATGCAGAGGAGGAAGTACTGGCAGAGTCACAATATGAATGGAGTACTCCTCAAGAGCACTCTAGTTGTAATCTTTCGCTTCCGCGAGGAACTTCTTCCATAAGCAGTTCATGATATTTGGAAGAAGGATATACCATGAACCTCGAGGACTATCGCAAAGGTTACTAATATCCTAAAGGAACGGGCAAACACTATCAACAGGAGGTAAGTGGAGTGAATCTCGAGTTCAGAAACCCGGGAATAGAATGCCTACTAACTAAGTGGCATCACGGGATGCTTTCGAGAATAATGGCCAGAATCATCACACTGGGGATGCAAGCATTGCTAGATTACTAAGTGGTCCTCTAAGACACCTAGGGTCATAATAATAACTCCAACATATACGACGAGGTAACGAAGTACCTCAACTCGACGATTAGTGTGGTTAATCTGGCCCAAGGAACATCGGAAACGGAAAGAAGGAATTTGCAAATGCTCCAGACTGTTTAGAAACCTGGGATGACTCGGACAACATAACGGCTGTAAATGCTCAAAGGATTTGAGACATCCTGCAAAAATGGTGGCATAACCACTTAGAAGCACAATAGCAAGGTTCCGAGACCAACTATGAACACACGAAAGTAGTAGAAAGGGCTTGTAACCAACAGTCCTATAAGTTACTACGGATTAGTAACACGTGATCCTTTTAGAAAGATGAGAAGCCTAGTTCTTAATCCCCGTAGAAGAGAAGAGGGTGACTCAGATCAGAAGGGCATAAGGTAAAGGAGTAAAAAGAGCCTTACATTCCCTCCCACAATCAATTCCCTTATATAACTAAAGCATTTCTAGACTCAACTTCGACCAGTTTGGCCTGGTAATCCTACAGGCAGTCAAGCTCTGATACCAACGCTGTCAGGACCCCGATTCTAAGTCACACCGATCTAGCATATAACACCTCATATCACTTTGCGGCCTCACGCACGGTATTCCCACGGGTGTCGCCTTACCATGGCCAGGGACCTTTTGCGCCTTTTGGCTCATGTATATGATAGTGTCGCTAGCATCCATATGACAGAGAACCCGGGCCGACATGGCTAGTCGTGAACCCAAAGCGGCACTAACTTACGGGGACATGCATACATGAATCAACATCGAGCATGTCGGTCAGCATCGTGTGAATCTGGGCTGTAGCACTGGGCTAACAGGACTCCGGGAACCCGGGCTGTAGCAGGCTAGGCAGGACTCCGGATGTCACCGCGTGACATTTCCCCGAAGGGACAGACACAGGAACGAAGTGAATCACATGCCGGCCAGTCAAGTGTTTCGGAGCAGTAGTGCTGGGCTAGCAGGACTCCGGTGAACCGGGCTGTAGCAGACTACTATGGCTCATGGAAGCACAAGACTACATTTCCCCATAAGAGAGGCTACCAAGGATAAACAACTAGATTGTCGGATCCCACACATACCAAGCATTTCAATCATACACACATTATGCTCGCTATGTGCAAATACAACATGGCATAACTACTAGACTCTATGACTCAGAGTATTTATTCATTAGGCTCCGAAGAGCCAGATATTACAAACATGGGTCTCTCGACCCAGCATTCAGAGCATACAAGTCAAACACATGCGGAAGCTTAACATGTCGGAGTACAGACATCTACAAATGAAAAAGGCTGAGAAGCCTGACTATTTACTAGATCCTGCCAAGGGCACAAGATCGTAGCTGAGGTAACAAGCTAAACGTCGAAGTCCACACGGAACTACTAGCGAGACTAATGTCTCTCTGCAAAACATAAAATAAGCAAACGTGAGTACAAATGTACCCAGCAAGACTTACATCAGAACTATCTACATATGCATCGGTATCAACAAAGGGGGTGGTGGAGTTTAACTGCAGCAAGCCAGCTTTGACTCGGTGGCTATCCTAACTACGACTGCAAGTAACTCTTTTGAGGTGGCGCACACGAGTCCACATATTCACCATATCAATACACCACTATGGATTCGCTCCCATCTCCCTACGAGAACGCCATCCATAGCACTCACGCTTATCTTGCGCATTTTAGAGTATCCACTTTCACTTGTCTATGAACTGTTATAGGTAACCCAGAAGTCCTTTACCGCGGACACGACTATTCGAATAGATGATGTTAACCCTGCAGGGGTGTACTTCGACACACACGCTCTCACCACTTACCGTCGTTTACACGACATGTACTCGGCAACCTTCAAGCGGAAGCCCAACGTGGGTGTCGGCCACAGCCTACCTACACACTCAAGTCTCTAGTCCAGGTTTATCGCCTATTCAGGTTCCATCCGCAGGGAATCCGGCCGAGGTTTCCACATACGGCCCCGAATGATGTGTGCAGGGTTCCCGAGACACCAAACGGGCGCCCGGTACACCGTGCCACGTGCCTACCGCATCACAGCCCACCCCTCCGGTCAGCGCTGCCCACGGCCTCCAGCATACTACAAACACCAGAAACTACTTGCAACTCCTGGACAGAGGACAAGGGTGATTAAGAAGCCGAGAGGGTCCATTGGTTTTGGGCCCAATGCGTGGTAGTAACTGTATCATGGATCACAAACACAGAACTCAGTTCCTGAGGACGGCTTCAATGAGACAACCCACCATGTACTCCTACATGGCCTCTCACCGCTACCTTTACCAAATCGTGTTCACACACTTAGCTCACACACAGTAGGACATGTTCATCACCATTCCAACTCATCCCCGATGAATCAGACCTGACACAACTCTAAGCATAGCAGGCATGACAAACAATCATGAATGAGTAGGCACATCAGGGCTCAAACAACTCCTACTCATGCTAGTGGGTTTCATCTATTTACTATGGCAATGACAGGTCATGCAGAGGATAAGGGGTTCAACTACCGCAACAAGTAACAGATGAATCGTTGTTGTCCTAATGCAGTAAAAGAGAGCAGGAGCGAGAGAGTGGGATTGTATCAGAGTGAACAAGGGGGTTTTGCTTGCCTGACACTTCTGAAGATATTATAGTTCTTCATCGGTGTCATCGATCACGTCATCGGCTACTGAGAGGGGACGGTTACCGGAAACAGAGAAGGACACAATCAATGCAATGCACAATATGATGCATGATCATGACATAGCAAAATGAGTGTGTTGTGCTAATGCAACTACAACCAGATGGGTTTGAGCCATTTTGAACCAAAGATTTAACCCCAAACTCATCTTATGAATTTAAATAGTGCATTATCATGTTTTGATATAAACAGGAGGGTTAAGTTGCTTAGACATGCATGAAACCAATACAGATGGATAGATTGGATTTTTCTGATCATTTTTCATATATAATTTGTTTCATTCTGAGCTACGGTT
The DNA here is from genome assembly GCF_018294505.1 of Triticum aestivum. Lineage (NCBI taxonomy): Eukaryota > Viridiplantae > Streptophyta > Magnoliopsida > Poales > Poaceae > Triticum > Triticum aestivum. The sequence continues at coordinate 157,372,044 of NC_057802.1, forward strand.
GATTTTATATGATTTTTAGAAGTTTATACTATTTTCTGGAATTTCCTGAATTATTTTTAAATCCAGAAAATACTTTACTGCATCAGCACGACATCAACATGATGTCAGCGGGTCAACGGGGCTAGTCTAGGTCAAACCTGACCAGTAGGGCCCACTGTTCAGTGGCACAGAGTAATCTACAGAGGCTGACACGTGGGACCGGGTCAATGCTGACGTGGCTAGGTCAAACTGACCTGTGGGGCCACAGGCATTAGCTTAATCTAAGCAGGGGATAAACCTGTGATTAATTAAGGGCGCGGGGCCCATTTGTCAGTGGCAGAGGACGTTAGTTAGCCCCGTCATTAGTACTAATGACGATGCCACGTGGGCTGCCGCCGGGGTTGGTCGCCGACGAGCACGCAGCACGGCGGAGGGCTTCGGGTTCGCGCTATAGGGCACGGATCGACGAGCGGTTTGCGGCTACGGGTTGCTGGCACTTGCGCGCATCCATCGGAGTAGGCGGTTGGGCGAGGGGAGGCCGGGAACGATAGCGAGGACGACAACCGCGGTGGCCGGAATTCGGACCTCGGTGAAAACGGCGTTGCGGCGCAAAGTAGGAGCAACGGGTGAGTGCTCTAGACTCCTGACGGCGTGCTGCGCATGTTGCAGTGCTCGGTTGCGGGTTCCCGTAGGTGTGGCTACGGTGGCGACAAGGCTGTGCGGCGGCAAGCTTCGGGCACGGCGGTCAGCGGGGCTAGAGGAAGAAAACGACGGTGGGGGGAGAGGGGTTCGGTAGAGGAGCTCACGGCGAGGTCGATGAGTAGCTCAGCGTGCTCGGGGACGCTCGGGGGTCGGCGAATCGAACGACGGCGTTCGTCGGAGCAGACGAGGAAGATGGCGACGGTGACGACGCTGCAGGGCATCCGCGGGCGCGTTCTTCAGCTTGGAGCTTCACGGCATCGAGGCGGAGCTAGAGGTCACAACCATGGGGCAAGGGGACGGTGGTGGGCGCGGTGCTTTGCGGCGGCGGGCACCGGCCGGTTTGGGCAGCCGTGAGAGAGAGAGCAGAGGAGAGGAGGGCCATGGGAGAGAGTGACACAGGTCCATGGGGGTGCGTGGCGACGCGGGAGAGATCCAGGGTGACGGGGACGCAGGTAGGCAGGGTGGAGGTGGCCGGGGCGCGTGCCGGCGCGCTGCGTCCACGCGCTCTGCCTACTAGCCTGGGGAGGAAGACGACAGGAAGGAGGAGGTGGGCTGGGCCGAATCTGCTAGGCCACCAGATAATTGGGCCTCAGGTAAGTCTCTGCTTCCTCTGTTAATAATTTGTTCTGTTTTCTATTTTTGCTATTATGTTTTGATATAGTTCAAAGACCAAACCATTTTCAAAATTCATGAAAATAATTGTGTAAACCAAATGGACTTATCCAAAGCTACACAACAATTTCCAGAATTATTGAACATATATTTATTATATAACAAATATAGATCCAATTCAAATATTTATTGGATTAATTCAAAGGCCCAAAATAAATATGTTAAACCTTCCAAAAATATTGGTTTGAATTTTATTCTTGCCAATATTTTTCACGGTTTATCAGGAACATTTTCTTAGGCTTCTTTGAGAAGATTTTAATGTTGGTCATTTTTAAAAGGTTTCTGAGGCTTTGAAAATTCCTCAATTCAAATTTCATTTGAATTTAAACATTATGCATGGAGGCAAGAAAAATCAAGCAAGGGCTGATCTGGGGCTGTGACAAACAGCTGATCAGCTTAGCAAAGAGGTGGGTGAAGACAATCCCGGGCTCAATGTTTTCGATTATTCTGTTCGAGTTACAAGGAAGAGTCGACAAGAGGACAAACCTAAAGATTTGGACAAAATAGTTTGGTATGTGTTGAATAACTGTCCTGAGATACTACCTTATATCAAGTAAGTGCAGTACTGCAGCTTATACATCGTAATCTACTAAACTTGCAGCACATTCTTATATATTTAGATGTTTGACGCGATCACTATGTTGTGCAGCATCTACAAAGAGGAGTTACTGCCGCAAAATCCAAGAAACATTGACAAACTGGTTATGGCAGGATTTGCGAAATGGTTCAAGAACCATGTAAGCTTTTGAAGTGCACTGCCAGTTTTTTTAATATATTGAGTACATAAGATGACCAGCTTGTCTATTTTCTAACCATAGGTTAAGAAGATGCGGGAGGATGGGCTGGCAGTTGATGATGCCCTTTACTCACTAGCAATGGGTCCTGATACTCGGGTAAGACATTGTGAATCTTGCGTTGTTGGAGATGTGCGCTACAACACCCTTGCACGAGACGAAGGCAGGAAGACAGAAAACAGTGCCATCATGAGCACGGATACGTATGACAAAGAGACAACTGAAATGTATGCGAACAGAACAGACATTGTTCAGTTGCAGTATATCTCCAGTTTCGAGGATCATCGGTCTGTGGTTCTGTTGTGCTGTCGTTGGTATAACCTGTTTTCCAGGATCGCAAAACCCAGAGCTGATGATTATTTCAAATCCATCAATGTCAAGGCGGCGTACCAGACCAACGAGCCTTTTATTTGGCAAATCAAGCAACACATATATTTTTCTTGGAAGACACATTTGCACGTAGCGATGACTGGAGAGTATTGCAAAGGTTTGAGCAGAGGAATTCGTTTAATGAAGTTGCACAACAAGATGATGCTTACACTGCTCCTGATGTACAAGATAACACAGATGTTCCTAATATCTTTGAGAACCATCACGTCAATGACGCCGACGAAAATATTGCCTGTCGTGCTGTGGACATACAAGAGTTGATCAAGAAGAACCCAACATTCGAGGACGTTGAGGACGAAGAAGAAGATGACACCGTGGGGAATTACGATTCAGACTGATACACATGGCGAAGATGTTGACGCTGCTGCTGCGGATGATGATTACATTGCTTTTGTCGTATTTTCCTGTTAGAAGACGTTTTTTTATCTACTATGTGAAATTGTGTTTGCTATGACAACTGAAACCTGATGAACATTTTGTTTAGTATTTTGCTGTGAGAACATCACTTGTTATGCATGCTGATTTGTGTTTGGTGATTGTATGACAACTAAAACATGATGACATTGTTATTTAGTTGTACTCATATTTGGCTGTGAAACTTGAATTTGATGACATAGTTTGCTGTTGGACTGCAATTTGCTCGACGTCTTCGAATGAGAACAAAGCTGACCCGACAGGGCCTCTGCTATTTATTTATTTATATGAGCAAAAGGGGATACCCCCTGATTTCCGTTAATAGAAATCATTAGATGTTCACAACACTAGGCCCAGCCTGCTACACAGGTTTCATTCATTACTAGTTTCAGCAAAGTGCTCATGTCGTAGCCACTGAATACATCACGAGTGCTACATACACTGCAAATAAAGAGACAATCATCCTACAGAGCACATCGATTTTGCCCATTATCTTCACAAGCTCTTTCATCTCCTCATTGCTGTCAAGGCCGTTCAGCAGCTGTTGCTTGGCCATGATCAGAGGAACTGCATCTTTAACCTTCTGCTTTGCATCTTCCTCTTCTGCCATTCCTTCAGTTACTTGTCCAACACCCCAACCTGCTGGTATTGGGATTCCTCGGCTAACCAAATAATCAGCGTAGTTGCATTCCCCCACATCAGCAACTTCCCAGAAATACAAATCACACGAATCTTCCCTTTTCTGCATGAATCAAATTGGAAGATCATCAACCAAACTATTAAAAAAATCAGCAACTGAAAGCAGCAGAACAACACTTCATATTATTACCCCATGATTCGGGCATTTGTAGAAGACTCGGCCAGGGTTGCGGATTGTGGTTGAGACGTGACGGATGACTCTGCGTGATTTGCAGCAGTGGCACCACACCAACGGCAGCGGGTTGCGATGAGCAATCGGCTGCGGTGCGCGTGCCGGCGGGGGTGTGATGAGACCCACCGGCGATGGTACGGGTGGCGACTTGGCGCATATCTGGTTGTTGCCTGCTGACGAGTAGGTGGACGTGCAGCCAGCGGACATGGTTGCTGCGGCCAGAGCTTCTGATGCTAGGCAGAGTAAGTAGAGAAGAGGAGAAGCGAACGTTGGATATGTCAGTTTCATTACTTGCAGAGTAGCATAGCACCATATATAGTCATAGTCTAGGTTTGGATTCGAACAAGCTACAGGAGCACGTCTTTCTTTTTTCTAAAACTCGGCAACGTCTCTTTACTGGTACACTAGCTTGTTCTGTACGCCTTCCCAAGTCTTTGATTTTCTTTCCCTTTTTTTGCGAGGAAGGAAGGAGGACAAAATTGAGAGTTCCTGGGACTCGAACCCAAGACCTCTCAGTTGAAAACCAAGAGTGCTAGTCACTTATGTGGCGAACGTTCCCTGTGAGGAGGACGACAGACGAACGCATTTTCCTCGCAGTTTTCTTCCTATATATAAAAAAGTATGCTACTTGGTGTCCGCTTAGTCAACAAACAATTGTGCCAACCTTGACCGTTGGATTGACATTGAACGTCTGTCGCATTTCTTCAGTCTCTTCTTCCTCGAGCCGCCAAAGCCAAACCAGCGCAGGCGGGACCGCCTACTCCCGCCTCCCACGGCTGGCCGTGATCTTCCCCGGCTCCTGTTCGTTCCCGTCCGAGGCCTCACCATCGTCCTCCGCCTTGGTTCCCTTGCCGCGGCGCCGCCCTCCGGTGTTGTCAACATGGTCAACAACCGAGAGGAATAAGGAGATGACTGTACATGGTGAGGACGACAGTAGGGACCCAGCAGCGCACGTAGTAATTTTGTTTTTTCGGGACGGAGAAGGGTATCAACTGGGTTGTGCGGGACCCGTGGCCCGTCTAGCCCTGGCTTTTATTTCATATGTTTAGCACATGACCAGCCCAGTTTGTTTTTTTCCTTTCTGAAAATGGCTAGCCAGCTATTTTGGTTTTGCAGAATAACCAACGTAGGCCTACTTGCTTTTCTACGCCCTGCTGGGCCGGAAATCTTTCAAGACGAGGAGGGATGCATTTTGCCCTGAAAATGGGCTATAAGTAATAAGAAATGGGCTATAAGTAATAATAAATGGGCTGTAAAATGAAAAAATACAGCAAACAGGCAATTAGTTCCAAAATACTGTTTTCTTTCAGATTTTGATATTTTAAATTTCATTGTTTTTGTGCGGGTAAAATTTCATTGAATTTAAATTAAGGTATATTTAGATTTAAAATTAATTTGAATCTGGCTAGAAATTTCGGGTTGTATGCTGTTTGGGACAGATTTGGAGGCTGACTTGTGGGTCTACGAGGTTGGCGTGTACTTTGGCTTTGTCAACTTAGTCCACAAACGATTCTAGCAGCAGTAACTGTTGGATGTTAATCCAATGGCCGTGCTGCTTCTTCAATATCTGATCTTCTTGCTCCAGCCGCCCAAACCAGCTTCGGTGGGACTGCCTGCTCCCGCCTCCCGTGGCCGGCTGTGCTGCCGCACAGGCCGCACCGCCCCACCCTACTTCATTGCTGGCCAGGCCATTCCTCTACTCACCCACACCTCCTGTTATTTTCCGGCGACGGCAGCCGGACCAGTAAACCCTCATACTCCCCACCGCATGGGCAACCATTGCTGAGTCTTCCCCGGCTCCGTGTTGTTCCCTTCCTAGGCCTCGCCGTCGTCCACCGCCATGGTGCTCTCGGCGCGGCCTAGTCAACGTGGTCAACGAACGTCATCCATCGGCCGTGGACTGTACGCGCAAAATAATGATTCCTCCACCTGACAGCTGGGACCCACCGGAAGGGCCTCTGTATTTCGTGAAAAAAATGTTCCCCTGCTGACATGTCGGACCCACCAGCTATATCTTTGCACGCAAGGAAGTGCCTCCTTATTACGCACAAAAGAATGAATACCCCCTGCTAGCTGGGACCCACCATAGTGGGAGGATGACTGGTGGGCCAACTAAGTTGACGGGGACGGAGGGCTTTGTCAACTTAGTCAATGTGAACGATTCTAGCTCCAGTGACCGTACGATGTCCATCCAACGACCGTAGTGCTTCTTCAACCTCTGGTCTTCTTGCTCCAGCCACCCAAAGCAGCGCCGGTCGTGCCGCATGCTCCTGCCTCCCGTGGCCGGCTGTGCTGCCGCGGAGGCCTCACTGCCCCCTACTATTCCCACCGCTGGCCAGGCCCTGCAGCGACGGCAGCCTCACACCGCAACCGAACCAGTGAACCCTCGTACTCCTCTCCGCGCGGGCTTCCACTGCCGCGTCTTCCCCGGCTCCGCGTCGTCCCCTTCCTAGGCCTCGCCGTCGTCCACCGCCGTGGTGCTCTCGGCGCGGCCTGGTCAACGTGGTCAAGGAACGACTTCCATCGGACGTGGACTGTACGTGGAGAGGCTGACAGCTGGGTCCACGGCCGCAGCAAGGAAGTGCCTCCTTATTACGCGGAAAATAATGATTCCTCCACCTGACAGCTGGGACCCACCAGATGGGCCACTGTATTTCACGGAAAAAACGTTTCCCCTGACTGCTGGGACCCACCAGCTTCATCTTCGCACGCAAGGAAGTGCATCCGGGCAAAAAAAATGATTCGCCCCCCTGACTGCTGGGACCTACCAGCTACACCTTCGCACGCAAGGAAGTGCGTCCGGGCAAAAAAAAAACGATTCGCCCCCCTGACTGCTGGGACCCACCGGCTACATCTTCGCACGCAAGGAAGTGCGTCCGGGCAAAAAAAAAACGATTCGCCCCCCTCACTGCTGGGACCCACCAGCTACATCTTCGTAGGCAAGGAAGTGCGTGACAGTCGGGACCCACCTGGTCGAAGCATACGTAGCGTTGTCATTCTGGTCGCGAACGTGTACGTACATACTGGTCGATGTAGAGGCGCGCACGTGTCGTAGTAGAGGCGCGCACGTGTCGTAGTAGAGGTGCGCACGTAGCATGTACACGTACGTACAGCGGCCAGGGTGCAAGAAAGAAAATACGGCCACGTATGTGTACATACGGGCGGGGTCTCGAACGCCTACTCGCGCATACGTACGGCCAGGGCTCGTGTACATGGCTGGGTCGGAACGGAGAAACAACGTCGTCGTCGTGTTCATGGGGAGGCAATGGAATGCATCGTGTTCATGGGGAGGCAACGGAATGCGTCGTGTTCATGGGGAGGCAACGGAATGCGTCGTGTTCATCGGGAGGCAACGGAACGCGTGGGAGCCAACCGGCTGGGTCGGAACGGAATGCGTGGTCGTGTTCATCGGGAGGGCTTGGACGGAACAGGCGATGGAAACGAGGCCTGGCGTACTGCAAAACGGAGGAAACAGACCTCCTACATTCGGAACGGGATCCTGTTGATCGGGAGGGGCGTGGCGTACCGCAAAACGGAGGAAACGAACCTCCTACGGTCGAAACGGGGGTCCTGTCGATCGGGAGGGGTGTGGCGTATCGCAAAACGGACGAAACCAACCTCCTACGGTCAAAACGGGGGTCCTGTTGATCGGGAGGGTTGTGGCGTACCGCAAAACGGACGAAACGGACCTCCTACGGTCGAAACGGGGGTCCTGTTGATCGGGAGGGGTGTGGCGTACCGCAAAACGAACGAAATGGACCTCCTACGGTCGAAACGGGGGTCCTGTTGATCGGGAGGGGTGTGGCGTACCGCAAAACGGACGAAACGGACCTCCTACGGTCGAAACGGGGTCCTGTTCATCGGGAGGGGTGTGGCGTACCGCAAAACGGGACTCCACGGGATACTGTTCATCTCCACCGTCAACCTCCTGCAGCCTCCACGGGCTACCGTCGACCTCCTCCATCCTCCACGGGCTCCTGTTCATCCAGCCTCCACTGCACGCTACTCCACCAGCTACTGTTCAACCACCCCTCCACGGGCACCCCTCCACTGTCTACTGTTCATCCAGCCCTCCACACCACGGGGTCCTGTTCAACCACCCCTCCACGGGCACCCCTCCACCGTCTACTGTTCATCCAGCCCTCCACACCACGGGGTCCTGTTCATCCAGAGGCAATGCCACCGCTCACTGTTCATCCAACCCCCCCGGCAACGCTCACTGTTCATCCAATCGATCGGCTTCAGTTAGGAGCAGTAGCGAAGGAATCGCTCGATCGGGTTTAGTTAACAGCCATCGATCGATCGCTCGGGTTCAGTAACGCGTAGCCTACAGTGCAATCGCTCGGGTTCAGTTAGAACCCAACGCCTTGCTCGGGTTCAGTTAGAGCCAACGCCTCGCACACACGCGCGTACGTGTATGAGAGAAACGCGCATCGCTCGGCCCCCGACCTCCCACCGTAACCACGAACTCCCCGAAACTTTCCTCCCCCTCGCTTCTACCATGGTTTTTTCCGTCATGGACGGCCCAAAGAATGTCATGCAGCTGCGTCTCCGGCCCGCACAGGACGAAAAGCCCATTTTCTGTCATGATTTTTTGTCATAGAAGTAGGAGCCCACCACATCTATGATGATACCGGGTTTTGTCACAATTATCGTCATAGAAGTGTCATATGTATGACAGAAAAAAAATTCGTTCGGCCCAAAATGTCACGAATGTGTCTTTTTTTTGTAGTGATATAATGATTTATCCAACTTACGGACATACTGTGGTGTGTTGTGATCCTCATAACCTGGTGGTTGCCTCATGAATTCTTCTTCCTCAAGAACACCATGAAGAAACGCGTTCTGAACATCTAGCTATCTTAAAATCTAACCTCTGGAAATAGCAATAGACAAGACAAGTCGAATAGTAGCAGACTTAGCAACAGGACTAAAAGTATCTTCATAATCAATTCCAAACCTCTGTTTAAATCCTTTGGCAACTAATCTAGCGTTTTACATGTCTATGCTTCCATCAGACTTTCTTTTTATCTTGTACACCCACTTAGAATCAATAATATTGTCTCCATGTTTTGGTGGTGCCAAGTGCCAAGTTTTGTTTTTCATAAGTGCATCATATTCATTGTCCATATCTTCCTTCCAATCCTTATTAGAAAGGGCATCATGCAAATGAATTGGTTCACCAGTGGTGGTAAGAAAGGCACGTTTGATTTTGTCATGCCTTATTGTACCATCATTGTACTGTTTTTCCTTGACAATACCTGACCGGGACCTTGTTTGCCGAAGAGAGGACGTAGAAGGCACATGAGCAGCCGCTGTGGATGGTGGTACATTAAATCCTGGTGAAACCTCGTCTACCACAGAAGATCCCGCCGGCTCCCGATCCGATGCAGGGAACAGATCAGCCGGTTCCCGATCCGATGCAGGGAACAGATCAGCCGGTTCCCGATCCGAGGCGGATCCTAGAAACTGGATGGTCGCAGACCCAGGCGCGCACCCGCGCCCGGCCACTGTGGGGCTAGGCACGCGCCCGTGGTCGGCCGCTGAGGAGGCCCGCGGTGACATCGGGCCGGGCACCCACCCGTGGTTGGCGGCTGATGAGGCTCGCGGCGATGTGGCGATAGGGGACTCACCCCTCCCACACCTGGGCTGGCGTGCGAATCGTAGCACGGAGGCGTGGCGCAAGGCGATACGGTGGTGCCGGTGGGCTCCATCCTGGCGGCGCGGTCGGCCACAGGCCCGCGTGAGTCCAGGCCCACGGGCGAATCTGCCTGGGATCGCGCGTTGACAGCGGCAACAGGCTGAGCGCGCGGATCCGCCTGGGATCGTGTGCTATCAGCCGGATTAGCAGCATGTTCCGTGCCTGTTTTGTCTGTTTCTTCACACATAAAATGATAGTTCAAATTAGCACAAATATCAGCTGAATCAGAATTTCCTTGGGATTTTTGCACATGATCAAGCTTAGTTCATTCGCCCCCGTGATCACAAGGGGCATTAGAATCTGGTGGGAGTGCTATTTCAGCACGAAGCAAGGCTCCCGCATTAGGATGGAGTTTGGCAAAAGGAAAAAGCGTCTCATCAAAAACAACATCTCGTGAAATATAGATGCGTCCAGTGGAGATTTCAAGACATTTATACCCTTTATGAAGGTTGCTATAACCAAGGAAGACACACTGAGTGGATCGGAATTCAAGGTTGTGGTGATTGTATGGACGCAAATTGGGGTAGCAAGCACACCCAAAAAATTTGAGATAGTTGTAGTCAGGTTTTTGATGATACAAATGCTCTAATGGAGTAGAGTTGCCAATGACTTTGCTAGGAAGCCTATTGATGAGATAAGTGGCGGTAATAAAAGCTTCATCCCAATATTGGAGAGGCATAGAAGCATGCGCAGACCAACTTCAACGATGTGGCAATGTTTGTGCTCGGCTGAGCCATTCTGCTTATGAGCATGAGGGCATGATACATGATGCTCAATTCCAATGCTATGGAAGAAAGAGTTGAGTTTCTCATACTCCCCTCCCAGTCACTTTGGACTGACAAAATCTTTCTATCAAATTGTCTTTCAACAAGTTTTTGAAACTCTTGGAAGATAGAAAAAACTTCAGACTTATATTTAAGCAAATAAATCCAAGTAAACTTGTTATAATAATCAATGAAACTGACATAATATTTTTTTCTTCCAAAGGAATCCTGGGCATGGCCCCATACATCACTGAAAATAAGATCTAAAGGAGCATGAGACACACTATGAGACTTAGGATAGGGAAGCTGATGACTCTTGGCACATTGGCAAGCTTCACAAACAGACTCACTAATGGAACTATGTGACAAAGGAAGATTATCTTTATTGACTACTTGTTTCACGATGACCGATGATGGATGTCCTAATCGTTGATACCATCTTTCCAAGGAGGGTTTTATGACGGATTAGGCTTGACGACGCCGGCGACTAAGTGCTCCGGATGTGATGGGGTAGAGACCCCCAATGCATCTACCGTGATGGAGAAGTTCCCTCGTTGCCCGATCCTTAATGAAAAAAATAACGAGGATGAGTTTCAAAAAAGACATTATTATGGATAAACGAGACATGGATGCAAGATTTTTGTCAGCTTGTGGAACATGAAGAACATCCTTAAGAACTAGATCATGTTTAAGATTGGGGGAATTAATCGAGGCTTGACCAATGTGACAAATATCCATACCTCCTTCGCTTGCGGTGTGGATCTGATCAGCGCCGTGGTACCTCTCGCGAAGAGCTAGTTGCTCAAGTTCATTGGTGACATGGTTGGTGGCGCCAGAATGAACATACCAGACGAGGTCTCCTCCCTGTTCACACATGGCAGCAGCAACATGGCGAGCATCAGGTACAAAATTCTAGTCGTAGAGATGCCAGCAATCCATGACCTCATGGCCATTTCTTGCAGAGCTGGTAGCATGGGCGAGGAGGAGTGGAAGGGGGACGGCGGCTATTGTTGGGGTTGAAGCCGCCGCCATCGTTGTTGTTGGAGCTGTAGCCGCCCCCGTTGTTGTAGCCGTAGTTGCCACCAGAGTGAGCGCTGTCGCCCTGAGGGACGCCGCGTCCGCGGCCACCGCCACGACTCTGCCCCTGGTGACCGCGCCCACGGCCGCGGCCACGGAAGCGGAGTTGGCAGACGACGGACGTAGATCGCCGCCATGAAGGAGGGTGAGGCAGGCATCGAAACTCAGCAGCTGGTTGTACAACTCCTGGACGGTGATGGGTTCCACCTGAGCAGCGAGCGCAGAAACCACCGGATTGTACTCTATGTCCAGACCAGCGAGGATCTTGGAGACGATTTCCGGATCGGAGAGAGCCGCGGCAGTGCACGCGACTTCATCAGTAAGACTCTTGATCCTGCCAAGATAGTCAGCCAGGGTCATGTTACCTTTTTTGAGATTGGTGAGCTCGATGCGGGTGTTGATTGCTTGGGCTTGACTCTGGGCAGCGAACATGGCATGGATGGTGCTCCAAACTTCGGCCGGTGTCTGTAGCATCACGACCTGAGCGAGGATATCGCGGGAAAGAGATCCCATCAAATACCCTTGAAGCTGTTGCTATTGTGTGTACCAGAGGGATCATGCGTAGTTGAAGATTTGTTCTTCCTTGCCGTCCTTGGTGATAGTGAGGGTGGCCGGTAGTGGCGGGCTCTTGAAGTCGAGGTGGTGTTCCATCTGAGCGCCTTTGATCTGAGGCAGCACAATGGCCTTCCATAGAAGGAAGTTTCCCCTCGTGAGCTTCTCCTGTGGTGGCGATCCGAGAGACCCTGCGGTGGTGCTGGAGGAAGATGACGCGAAGGCGGAAGATGGGGTGGTGGTGAGCGCGCCAGAGGTACTGGACAGCGATGCGGCTGCGGTGGTCGACATGATCTCAGTCGAAGGAGGAAGACTGATATAGTTTTGGGAGGTAGCTAGATGCGACCTATGATCTATGAGGAAGAGGCTCTGACTACCATGTAAAATATGTTGGAAGCGTTGAACCCTTTGTCTCGGGCCGCATTGGTATATATTGGGCAAAAGCCTTGGCATACAAGTTGTGGAGAGATCGATCGGGAAGATCGTTATAGGAGATATTGGAGAGATCGCTACGAGAGAGAGAAGAAGAGATAGAGCAGGGGTACAAGTTTAAACAAGTCCTATCTCTATACAACCTATTCTAACAATCCTCACACCAATGATCAACAAGTTTCTGCCAATTTTCTTCATTTATATAATCAGGCTTTAATGATATAGCCTGCTCATGGGTGCGTTTTTTACCTTGTTCCAGTAATTATTCCTATTTGGAATAACGCGACCACATTTCCTCATAGGACCAATGCACATTTCTGCGGCAAATGCATCCTTCGGGTTAATATGATCCATTCCCTGCACAAAACATACATCCATTTAGGATAGAATATATGCACGTCTAGTTTTAATAAATGTTTTACAGCACAAGTTCAACCTGTAGATGAATTAACAATCAGGAAAGGAAGTTTAACCATGTGAATAGATGGGTCGTTCAGTGTAGACCTTGTTGCAGTTGAAGATGAACGTATGTTGGCTATGGTGCGCTTTTTCCGTAGTGTCACTGTATAACCATACATTGCCTGGACGAATGCACTCAAAGACATAGTTTAGAAACAAAAATCTAGAAGTGGTGCTAATCTGATGTACAATAAATCTGTACCTGAGAAGTAGTTTTTCTTAAGATTACCAGGATCTTGACCTATATCAGTCTTACTGGCATCATCCGAACCCTATGAATCCATATCAATTTCGTAGACCACATCTTTTCTCAGCACACATTTGGCTATTGGACAATGGTCCTTCGGTGTTTCTTCTTTAATCATGCAGTACAGATGTGCTCCTCTGGCAGCAGCAGCTGTGAGCCAGACATGACTTGTTACTACGCATGGTCATCAATATGTGAACAAAGATTCACAAGGTAACACATACTCCATAAGTACATAGATTGTAGTAGTAAGAATAAGAAGTAGTGCTGCACTACCAAATCCAGAACAACATGTTATATTAAGAAGAAGAAATCATTCAATTGTGACAAACACTACACAAGATTTAATATGAACCTGCATACTGAACTACTGTAACCCTAGATAGAACAATCTGCAGTAACCCACATAATACATCTAATTTATTAAAAAAAATACATACTAAATTGCTATAATATCCTAGATAGAATTAGATGATGTACGGAGCCTACAATTTGATTACTTCTTTCACAGAACAACATGTGAAAACGTAAAAGCATGTGCAAATCTTAAAAGGGGTGGTGGGGCGTGAAAGCACATTTGCTCCCTTGGTGGTTTTGGACTTTTGGTAATTCATGTCAACATACATATAGTTGGACTAACAACTTTATCTAGTATATTTCAGATAAGTTTACCAGTGGCATGGCAAGTACATGAGGATGTGGACCCCTTAAAATGCTAAGGACATGAAATTGGCAAAGCCCCAAGACTCTTCATTTTTGGTCAAGTGATCCAAGATCACATTGAGTCCTATAGGAAAGTCAGTACTATTCAAAGGGGATGAGGTACTGATGATGAGTTTGTTGCTCAAGTGCTTAGTGATATTGCTGCAAAATCCTCACATTCTCCAGATCACATCTATCCAAACCCTAAAGTGTCCCCAGTCCCACCGAAATTCTCTATCCCGGACTCACCGAGTTGATCACTGATGTCTACTACGCAGCTTTTTCTTGTAGACTTGTGTTGGGCCTCCAAGCGCAGAGTTTTGTAGGACAGTAGCAATTTTCCCTCAAGTGGATGACCTAAGCTTTATCAATCCGTGGGTGGTGTAGGATGAAGATGGTCTCTCTCAAACAACCCTGCAACCAAATAATAAAAAGTCTCTTGTGTCCCCAACACACCAAATACAATGGCAATTTGTATAGGTGCACTAGTTCGGTGAAGAGATGGTGATACAAGTGTAATATGGATAGTAGATATTGATTTTGATAATAAGAACAATAAAAAACAGCAAGGTGGCAATTGATAAAATGGAGCACAAATGGTATTGCAATGCTTTAAAATGAGGCCTAGGGTCCGTACTTTCGCTAGTGCAATCTCTCAACAATGCTAATATAATTGGATCATATAACCATCTCTCAAAGTGCGATGAAGAATCACTCCAAAGTTCCTATCTAGCGGAGAACATAAGAGGAAATTATTTGTAGGGTACTAAACCACCTCGAAGCTATTCTTTCCGATCGATCTATCCAAGAGTCCATACTAAAATAACACCAAATAATTTCAGATTCATAATACTCAATCCACCACAAAGAACTTCAAAGAGTGCCTCAAGATTTCTACCGGAGAAATAAAGACAAGAACGTGCATCAACCCCTATGCGTAGATTAACCCAATGTCACCTCGGGAATCCGTGAGTTGAGTACCAAAACATATATCAAGGGAATCAATAAAATACCCCATTGTCACCACGGGTATCCATATGCAAGACATATATCAAGTGCCCTCAAATCCATAAAAGTATTCAATCTGATAAAACGAAATCTCAAAGGGAAAACTCAATTCACAACAAGATAGAGAGGGGAAAACACCATATGATCCGACTATATTAACAAAGCCCGCGATACATCAAGATCATGACATCTCAAGAACACGAGAGAGAGAGAGAGAGATTAAACACATAGCTAATGGTACAAACCCTCAGCCCCGAGGGTGGACTACTCCCTCCTAATCGTGGTGGCCGCCGGGATGATGAAGATGGCCACCGGTGATGATTCCCCCGTCTGGCAAGGTGCCAGAACGGGGTCTAGATTGGTTTTCAGTGGCTACAGAGGCCTGCGTTGCCGGAACTTCTGATATAGGTTACCCCCTAGGGTTTTTGGAATATTTGGGAATTTATAGGGTAAAAAGGGGGTGCGCGAGGCCACTCAGGTGGGCACAGCCCACCTGGGCGCGCCTCGGCCCACAGGCGCGCCCTGGTGGGTTGTGGCCCCCTCGAGGCACCCCCAGGTGCTGCTCTGGCCCAATGGATGTCTTCTGGTACATAAAAATCCACAAAAAGTTCCGCGGTGTTTGGACTTCGTTTGATATTGATTTCTGATACGTCTCCAATGTATCTACTTTTCCTAACGCTTTTCCTCTTGTTTTGGACTCTAATTTGCATGATTTGAATAAAACTAACCCCGGACTAACGCTGTTTTCAGCAGAACTACCACGGTGTTGTTTTTGTGCAGAAATAAAAGTTCTCAGAATGGAACGAAACTTCGCGAGGAATTTTTATATAATATATAAGAATTTCAGGAGCCAAGACTTACCGGAGAGGGTCCCCGGGGTGGGCACAACCCACCAGGGTGCGCGCCCCTCTCCTAGCACGCCCAGGTGGGTTGTCCCTACCTGGTGGCCCCGCAGACCCTGAAACCGACGTTATAAAATCCTATTTCTCCAGAAAAAAATCAGGGAGAAAGAATTATTGCGATCCACGAGACGGAGCCTCCGTCACCTCCTGTTCTTCATCGAGAGGCCAGATCTGGAGTCCGTTTGGGGCTCCGGAGAGGGGGATCTTTGTTCTTCATCAACACCAACCCTTCTTCATTGCCAATTCCATGATGCTCCCCACCGGGAGTGAGTAATTCCTTCGTAGGCTCGCTGGTCAGTGAGGAGTTGGATGAGATGCATCATGTAATCGAGTTAGTTTTGTTAGGGCTTGATCCCTAGTATCCACTATGTTCTTAGATTGATGTTGCTATGACTTTGCCATGCTTAATTCTTGTCACTTTGGGCCCGGGTGCGATGAACTCAGATCTGAACCGTTTATGTTATCATCATTATATCCATGTTCTAGATCCGATCTTGCAAGTTATAGTCACCTACTACATGTTATGATCCAGCAACCCCGGAGTGACAATAGTCGGGACCACTCCCGGTGATGACCGTAGTTTGAGGAGTTCATGCATTCACTATGTCTTAATGCTTTGTTCCGGTTCTCTATTAAAAGGAGGCCTTAATATCCCTTAGTTTCCAATATGGACCCCGCTGCCACGGGAGGGTAGGACAAAAGATGCCATGCAAGTTCTTTCCATAAGCACGTATGACTATCTACGGAATACATGCCTACATTATATTGACAAACTGGAGCTAGTGTTGTATCGCCCTACGTTATAACTGTCTCATGATGAATATCATCCAACAAGTCACCGATCCAATGCCTACGAATTTATCATATATTGTTTCTGCTAAGTTACTACTACTATCATCACTGTTACACTTGATGATGCTATGTACCTAGGGTAGGGTCATAGGCCTGACCTAGACACCCTCCCCTAGGACATCACCCTAAAGTTAGAAGTATTCAAAGGATAACAGCATCCACTCGACCAGAAGCATTCCACTCGGAAGATTCAATGTCACTCGACCGTAACAAACACCACTCGACGGACAGAAGGTCCAAAGTCACTCTGCACATCAACAGTCGGGCGTTACTCATAGACTTAATGATCATTTATGTCAGTTTATTACGGATGTTACCTGTAATGCCCCCTCTTTATGTACATTGAACCCCTTGTAACGTGGGCTGGCTGGGGTCCTGGCGCACTCTATATAAGCCACCCCCTCCACTGGGACAAGGGTTCGCACCCCCTGTAACACACACACACTCATAATCTAGTCGACAGCCTCCGGGTACCGAGACGTAGGGCTATTACTTCCTCCGCGAAGGGCCTGAACTCATAAAACTCGTGTGTACAACCTCTCCATAGCTAGGATCTTGCCTCCTTATACCTACCCCCCATTCTACTATCAGTCTTAGATCCACGACAGTTGGCGCCCACCATGGGGTAGGTGTCTTGGCGACTTTTTGGTGAGGTTGCGTTTTTTTCGATTCCCATCATCATGGTTTACGACGGTGGATTGGCGGAGAGCCGCGAGATCCGTCTTGGCGCGCTTGTCTTCATCACCGACGACTCCGCCTGGCTTCAGGAGGCTCTACTCGACGTCGAGGCGCTCCCCGTCCGCGGGGCGGCACACTTTTGCGCGTGCATCCGCGACGTCCTTCTCCGGCAGCCGTCGACCCAGTATCGGCCGGCTCCTGTGGTGTCCTCGCTCACCGCTGTTCGCCGGCGCAAGCGTTCTGGTCGGTCGCGGCTCCAGCGGTGGGTGAGACACGCGGTGGCCCGTCAGTCGGCCACCCCGCAAGTCGCGACAATCGAGCCCGACGAAACTCTCTACGGCCTGTTCGACCTATCGACTGGCTCCATCGAGACTGCATCCGAGTGCGACAATAGCGATCCCGCGGAGGAAGTCTTGATGGTCAACGGACCATGCAGTCCTCCTGGCTTCCCCCGCGATGATGGTGGCGATGGCGGTGGCGATCCGTCGCGCGCTCATGTGGAGTATCGCCCCGAGCCACTTTCTTCGCAGCAGAGGGAAGAGCTTCGCTGCCGCAATATGGATGCACTTCACACTCCTATCGTTGGAGAAACCCCCGAGGACCGGGCCTTGGAGGAGGCGCGCCTTGCCAACTTGGCCGAGCGCACTCAACTGGAGAACCTCCAGCATGCACTCGACAAGCGTGCTCGGCAGCGGATCCCTGAATCCAGTCGACGGCAGCTTTTTCTGCCTCCAACTCAGGTATACCGAACTCCGATTCAGAATCTCACAGCTGCAGCCCGAATAGCAGAGTCGATTCAGCCTTCCCAGTCGGAAGCTGGCAGAGGTTTGATGCAGATCCGGGCTTTACTCCGGGCAGCGGGAGAGCAGAACACAGTAGTATCTCAGTCGCGGAATAGGATTCATAGCAGATCTGTGATGGCAGACACAGTTCCGTCGGCTCACAGCCCAAGATCGCCCCTATGGCGTGAGGGACGTGGAGACCGGCGAGATCAGTACAGAAACCGTGAGCAGTATGATCACCGACTCGACCACGATGACCGTCGTCGAGTGCCCACGCCTCCCCCGAGGGTCATATGTGGCGCGAGGGTCATATGTGCCTCGGCAGAACGATGACAGACGCCCTCACAGTGGCGGGCGAAGAATTCCAGTCGACCGCAGGGAGCTGGGCTTTGATGCGAGATCTATTCTCGTTCAAGGTCTGGTTGACAGGAACAGAGCACACAGAGAGGGTCACGACAGAGATCACCCGACTGGCAGCAGAGTGCATGTTTCAGGTCCAGAGTGCTTCAGCAGAGCCATCAGGGCTGCAGTGATTCCTCCCAACTTCAGGTTGGTGACTGGAGTCAGCAAGTTCACTGGTGAGTCCAAGCCTAACACTTGGCTTGAGGATTACCGAGTGGCTGTACAGATCGGTGGCGGCAATGATGAAGTGGCCATGAAGCACCTTCCTCTTATGTTGGAAGGCTCGGCCAGAGCATGGTTGACTCAGTTGGCACCTGGCAGCATATACAGTTGGGAAGAACTCGCCCGAATGTTTGTTAGAACTTTGAGGGTACCTGCAAACGGTTGGCAGGGTTAACAGAATTACAACACTGTGTGCAGAAGACGAATGAAATCCTGAGGGATTATATCCAGAGATGGATCACGTTGCACCATATAGTGGAGAATGTGTCAGATCACCAAGAGGTTTGTGCCTTCAAGGAAGGTGTTAAATATCGAGAGTTGAATCTGAAATTCGGTCGGACAGGGGATATGTCCCTGACTCGGATGATGGAGATTGCCACCAAATACGCTAACGGTGAAGAGGAAGACCGACTCCGGAGTGGCAAGCACAAAACAGTCGCCCAAGAAACCGGAGGAGGGAATTCCAATCGGAAACAGAAGTGCAAGGCCGAGCCAGTTGCTCCTGGCAAGGCTTTAGTTGTGGCTCAAGGAAAGTTCAAGGGGAAGCCCAAAGGGCCTTGGAACCCCAAGAAAGTGAAAGATCAAGCCGGAAATGATGTGTTGGATTTACCATGCCACATTCATACCAAAAAAGATGAAGAGGGTAATCTCATTTACCCTAAACACACCACTCGACAGTGTCGACTCCTGATCCAGCAGTTCTGAGAGAAATAACCCAATGAGAAGGAAAAGGAGTCGGACAAGGGTGAGGATACGGAAGAAGAAGATGATGATGGTTTTCCCAACGTCAATTCCACTCTGATGATTTTTGCTGATGTTGAGAGCAAAAGTCAATTGAAAGTTATCAACAGAGAAGTGAACATGGTTGCTCCGGCAACACCAAGTTATTTGAAGTGGTCTCAAACTGCCATCACATTCGACCAGTCTGACCATCCAGCATGTATGGCCACCCCTGGGAGGTAAGCGCTGGTGGTCGACCCAGTTGTTGAAGGCACTTGACTGACTAAGGTGCTGATGGATGGTGGTAGTGGCCTGAATATCATGTATGCTGAAACCTTGCAGGGAATGGGCATTCCGATGTCCAAGCTTAGTGAAAGCAATATGAGTTTCCATGGCGTTATACCTGGCAAGAAGGCTGAATCACTCGGTCAGATCGCCCTTGATGTGGTTTTCGGTGATTCCAAGAATTACCGCAAAGAAAAGTTGACATTTGAAGTACTGGATTTCCAGAGTGCTTATCACGCTATTCTGGGTAGGCCTGCCTATGCACGTTTCATGGCTCGGCCATGTTATGTGTACCTCAAATTGAAAATGCCTGGTCCTAGAGGAGTGATCACTATCACTGGCAATCGGCAGAAGGCAGAAGACTGCTTCCAGAAGGGCTCAAAAATCGCCGATGCACAAATGGCAGCAGTCGAAATGCAAGAATACCGGAAGAACGTAGATCCGAGTGATTTATTGCGCTCCTAGAAGCCTGCCACTGATTCTGCATTTTAGTCGTCTGGTGAAACCAAGCCGATTCATATTCACCCGACCGATCCTAGTGCTGCTCCTACTCATATCTCAACTTCACTCGACAGTAAATAGGAAGAAGCGCTCATCCAGTTCCTCCGTGAGAACTGGGACATCTTTGCATGGACCTTCTGACATGCCGGGTGTACCCAGGGGACTGGCTGAGCATCGTTTGCGAGTCGAACTGAAAGTAAAACCAGTCAAGGAACATCTTCGACGGTCTGCCGTACAAAAGAGAAAAGCAATTGGTGAGGAAGTGGCTCGGCTCCTGGCAGCCGAGTTCATCCGAGAGATTTACCACTCCGAGTGGCTCGCCAATGTTGTCATGGTCCCCAAGAAGGACGACTCACTTCGCATGCACATTGACTTCAAGCATATCAACTGGGCCTGCCCGAAAGATCATTTTCCTCTCCCCCGCATCGACCAAATTGTCGACTCGACTGCGGGGTGTGAGCGATTGTCTTTTCTGGACGCCTATTCCGGGTATCATCAGATCCGACTGTATGGACCCGATGAGATAAAAACGGCTTTCATCACTCCATTCGGATGCTTCTGTTATGTCACCATGCCATTCGGCCTGAAGAACGCCGGAGCCACATTCATGAGGATGATTCAGAAGTGCCTGCTCACTCAAATCAGTTGGAATGTGGAAGCATACATGGATGACATTGTGGTCAAGTCACGTAAGGGTTCCGACCTGCTGGCTGACCTTGCTGAAACCTTTGCCAACCTTAGAAGGTATGATATCAAGCTTAACCCATCGAAGTGCACATTCGGAGTTCCTGGCGGAAAGTTGCTCGGCTTCCTCGTTTCCGAATAAGGGATCGACGCAAACCCAGAGAAAGTTGGTGCCATACTCCGGATGAAGCGCCCTGTGCATGTACATGATGTCCAGAAGCTTACTGATTGTTTGGCCGCCTTGAGTCGATTCATATCTCGTCTCGGTGTAAAGGCCTTGCCTCTTTACCGACTGATGAAGAAGTCTGACAAGTTCGAGTGGACATATGAAGCTGACCCAGCATTTGCAGAGCTCAAAGCCCTGCTTTCCACCCAGCCAGTGCTTGCTGCCCTAATCAGCAAAGAGCCATTACTGCTTTATATTGCAGCCACATGACAAGTTGTCAGTATGGTGCTCACGGTCGAGTGGGAAGAAGAAGGAAAAGCCTATAAAGTTCAGCGCCCAGTATACTATGTTTCTGAAGTTCCGACTCCATCCAAGCAAAGATATCCACATTATCAGAAGCTTGTTTATGGGATTTACATGACCACGAAGAAGGTTGCACATTATTTCTCTAATCACTCCATTACAATCGTCAGCGACGCACCATTGTCAGAGATCCTGAACAACAGAGATGCAACTGGTCGAGTGGCAAAGTGGGCGATTGAACTCCTTCCCTTGGATATCAAGTTTGAGGCAAAGAAAGCTATCAAGTCCCAAGCAATAGCAGATTTCCTCGCCGAGTGGGTCGAACAGCAACTGCCGACTCAGATTCACTCGGAGCATTGGACCATGTTCTTTGATGGATCCAAGATGGTGAATGGTTCCGGTGCTGGGGTGGTATTGGTATCCCCCCGAGGTGACAAACTCAGCTATGTTCTCCAGATTCATTTTGACTCCTCCAACAATGAAGCTGAATATGAAGCACTTTTGTACGGGTTGCGTATGGCCATTTCACTCAGTGTCCGTCGCCTCATGGTCTATGGCGACTCGGATTTAGTGGTTAATCAAGTGATGAAGGAGTGGGATGTCAGAAGCCCAGCTATGACTGGCTATTGTAATGCAGTGAGAAAGTTAGAGAAGAAGTTTGAGGGGTTAGAGCTCCATCACATACCCCGACTGAAAAATCAAGCATCCGATGATCTAGAAAAGATAGGTTCCAAGAAGGAGGCCTTTCCCAGCAATGTGTTTTTGGAACATATTCATACACCTTCAGTTCAAGAAGATCCTTTCACTGAAGAGCCCCCACAACCAAAGAGTGCCACTGATCCGACTGAAGTCGAAGTCCCAGCCGTGGTC
Organism: Triticum aestivum; assembly: GCF_018294505.1. Classification (NCBI taxonomy): domain Eukaryota; kingdom Viridiplantae; phylum Streptophyta; class Magnoliopsida; order Poales; family Poaceae; genus Triticum; species Triticum aestivum. The sequence goes on from NC_057802.1 coordinate 157,394,175, forward strand.
AACTTGATCATGGAGGTTTTGGTCATCACTCCCGACTGGACAGTACCGTACATCGCGTACATTCTTAGGAAGGAACTCCCAGAGGATGAAGAAGAGGCTCGACAGATCGTCCGTCGATCCAAAGCCTTTACTGTGATAAGAGGACAGTTGTTCAGAGAAAGTGTGAACTGGAGTCTGCCAGAAATGCATAACACCAGAAGAAGGTCGAGTGATCCTCAATGACATCCACTCGGGGACCTGTGGTCACCATGCGTCCTCTCGGACCATTGTGGCCAAAGCATACCGAGCGGGATTTTATTGGCCACGAGCAAATGAGATGGCAAAAGAAATAGTCGACAAATGTGAAGGTTGCCAGTTTTACTCCAACATGTCTCACAAGCCTGCATCAGCCCTGAAGACCATTCCACTCGTCTGGCCCTTTGCTGTTTGGGGATTGGATATGGTTGGACCTCTGAGGACTGGTAGGAGCGTCTTCACTCATGTGCTCGTGGCAGTCGACAAGTTCACCAAATGGATTGAAGCCAAGCCTATAAAAAATCTTGAAGCTAGTACAACTGTCAGCTTCATCAGAGAGTTAACATTCAGATATGGTGTTCCGCACAGCATCATCACTGACAATGGGTCGAACTTCGATTCTGATGAGTTCAGAGCCTTCTGCGCTTCCCAAGGCACTCGAGTCGACTATGCTTCAGTCGCCCACCCCCAGTCGAATGGACAAGCTGAAAGAGCAAACGGATTGATTCTCAAAGGACTGAAACCCCGACTGATGCGTGATCTCAAGCACGCAGCAGGCGCCTGGGTCGATGAACTTCCATCAGTGCTTTGGGGATTGAGGACAACTCCCAATCGGTCGACTGGCCGAACTCCATTCTTCTTGGTCTATGGAGCTGAGGCTGTACTTCCGAGTGACTTGCTTCACAATGCACCCCGAGTCGAGCTTTTCTCAGAAGATGAAGCAGAACAGGCACGGCAAGATGCAGTTGATCTCCTGGAAGAGGAAAGAGAGATGGCCCTGATCCGGTCGACCATCTATCAGCAAGACCTGCGTCGATTCCACGCCAGAAACGTGAGGGGTCGAGCATTTCAAGAGGGAGACTTGGTTCTTCGAGTGGATCAGCAGAAACCACACAAGCTTGCTCCTGCTTGGGAAGGTCCCTTCATTGTCACCAGAGTGGTCCACAACGGAGCATACCACCTTTAAAACATCGAGCACAAGAAAGACGAGCCACGCGCTTGGAATGCGGAGCTACTCCGCCCCTTTTACACTTAAAGCATTTAGACTGTTGAGATGTAATAAGAAATACCTTCTAGTTTGATTATCAAAGACACAGTTTTACAGTCTCCTAAATGATTGTTGTTCCTTTTTTTGTATGTTTCAAATCCCCCAGTGGGTGCCTTAGATGCGAATCCGTTTCGCCTAAGTTTGAAAAATATCCTGTCGAGTGAAGAGCAAGCCTCTCACTCGGAGGCTTAGTTGCGAATCCGTTTCGCCTAAGTTTGAAAAATCCTCCGAGTGATGAGCAAGCCTCTCACTCGGAGGCTTAACTACGAATCCGTTTCTCCTAAGTTTAAAAAATCCTACCGAGTGGTGAGCAAGCCTCTCACTCGGGGGCTTAGCTGCAGTCCAGTACTCGCCTAAGTTTAAAAAATCCTACCGAGTGGAGAGCAACCCTCCCACTCGGGGGCTTAGCTACAGTCCAGTACTCGCCTAAGTTTGTAAAATCCTACCGAGTGGAAAGCAACCCTCCCACTCGGGGGGGTTAGCTGCAGTCCAGTACTCGCCTAAGTTTGAAAAATCCTACGAGTGGAGAGCAACCCTCCCACTCGGGGGCTTAGCTGCAGTCTAGTACTCGCCTAAGTTTGTAAAATCCTATCGAGTGGTCAGCAATCCTCCCACTCGGGGGCTTAGCTGCAGTCCTGTACTCGCCTAAGTTTAAAAAATCCTACCGAGTGGTGAGCAATCCTCCCACTCGGGGGCTTAGCTGCAGTCCAGTACTCGCCTAAGTTTAAAAATCCTACCGAGTGGTGAGCAATCCTCCCACTCGGGGGCTTAGCTGCAGTCCAGTACTCGCCTAAGTTTAAAAAATCCTACCAAGTGGTGAGCAATCCTCCCACTCGGGGGCATAGCTGCAGTCCAATACTTGCCTAAGTTTAAAAATCCTACCGAGTTGTGAGCAATCCTCCCACTCAGGGGGGCTTAGCTGCAGTCCAATACTCGCCTAAGTTTAAAAAATCCTACCGAGTGGTGAGCAACCCTCTCACTCGGAGGCTTAGCTGCAGTCTAGTACTCGCCTAAGTTCAAAATGCCCTACCGAGTGGTGAGCAAGCCTCTCACTCGGGGGCTTAGCTGCAGTCCAGTACTCGCCTAAGATTGAAACACGTCCCGATCCGCAAGGACGGCGAGGTGCAGGCCGACTACAACCTTCTCTTCGGAGCTGTGCCACAAGTATAACGTGCGCTCCAACCTGATCCGCAAGGATGACGAGGTGTTGGTCGACTGCAACCTTCTCCTCGGAGCTGCACCACAAGTATAACGTGTGCTCCATCCTGATCCGCAAGGACGACGAGGTGCAGGTCGACTGAGACCTTCTCCTCAGAGCTGCATCTCAAGTATAAAGACTATTCCGAGTGAAGGACAAGTTCCACTCGAAGGCAAACACAAGCATATCCATAGATAAACCAAGTTCAGATAAATCCTAAGGTTCCAGACCACGGATTAAAGTACTCGGGCATCAAGCCCGAAGGAGTTTAACGGTTACAAAATCACTCGGCATTCCGAGGCAAATTTAAGGTGAGGCATAAAAGTTTGTTCACTCCGCAGGAGGAGGGCTAGCAGGCTCGACGAACTCGTCCAGGTCGATTCCGTCAGCAATCCGAGTGGCAGCAGTAATAAAGGTCTCCATGAAAGATTGGAAGTCGTGCCTCTTGGTATTGGCAACCTTGATCGCCGCCAGCTTCTCTTCTCGCGCTTCCTTGCAGTGGACACGAACCAAGGACAGAGCCACATCAGCGCCGCACCGAGCAGAAGACTTCTTCCATTCTTGCACTCGACCGGGAACCTCATTAAGTCGAGTCATCAGAGACTCGAGGTCATTCTGGAGCGTCGCCCTTGGCCAGAGTGCTGTGTCGATCCGCGACATTGCGACTTTTAGTCGAGCAAGATAGTCGACAACACCAGCAACGCGAGATTCCAGTCGGAGTACGTTCATGGCAGCTTCGTCCTTCACTTGAGAGTGGATGGGGTCCAAGCTTGTCTCAACTCGCCCAGTCTCTTCCTCGAAGTTCTGGCAAAATTCTGCACGCACAATTCAAAGATGAGTCAGTGGTTGTATGTCGAGTCGACAGTAACAAGTCAGTCGGGTCGAAGAAAATACCTTCAAGCATGACGAACAGCTTCTTGGCAAGACTTCCCAGATAGTTCTCCAGATCGTCCCTCTTGCGAGCAATGCCTTCCATCTTCTCGGTCAGATTGTTCTTGTCCTTCTTCAGGCGAGTCGCTTCCTTATTGGCTTCATCAAGGGCAGTTTTCAGCTTGGCGTTTTCTTCTTCCTGTTTGCCGACTGAAGCTAGCTTCTGTTCAGCAAGTGCAATTTTCTCATCAGCTGTTTTCTGTGCGGCTGCAAGGTCTAGATCCTTTTTCGCCAGAGCTTGGTTCAGGTTCTCTGAAAGAAATAACGCTCGGTTCAGAAAAAGCAAATAACATCCGGTTCAGAGACAAATCAGTCGACAAGTTTTCTCTTACCAGTGGCTTCATCCTTGGCCTTCTGCAGATTTGTCTTGGCCAGCTCCAGATCGAGGTTGAGCTGAATCTGCTTCTTCTCCAGGTCAGCAAAACGAGCTCCAAGTTCACAAGATTTCTGTAATCAAAAGACAGTCAATCGACAGATGGAAAGATTGGTTACTTCAGAGCAATGGTCTGATAAATTCAACAAGTTCTAAGACTACTGCCGAATCAAACATCCAACAGTAGTCTCGGGGACTACACCCAGTGGGTGCACTTAGCGTGCCCCCACTGGTCCAGTTTCCACTCGACGTGGTCTGTCCAGGCCGAGTGTAAAAAAAAGAGGCAAGTTGTTCTCAGACCATAGTCGACTGCCCGCAGTCGACCACGGTCTCGGGGACTACACCCAGTGGGTGCACTGAGCGTGCCCCCACTGGTTCAGGTTCCACTCGACATGGTCCGTCCAGGCCGAGTGAGAAAATTCAGATTCTAAGACCACAGTCGACTGCCCGCAGTCAACTATAGTCTCGGGGACTACACCCAGTGGGTGCACTCAGCGTGCCCCCACTAGTTAAAAGATCCAATCGACACAACCTAGTCGACTCAAGATACAAATTTGCTCAGTGGCAAGTCAAAACACCCAGTGGGTGTACGAATGCGAAACGCAGACAGATGCAAAGATTCTTCAAAGAAAGTTTTCAGGTAGCATATCCTAACAGAACAAGCGACAAGCTAAAGAGTCAGTCGGTGATCAACCAACCTGGACGTTGCTCTGAAGGGCTGAGCTGGCGTCGTAAGCCGCTTGGCTGGCTTCCCGGACCACCTTCATCTGCTCCATCATGATGCCCGCCTGGCGTATAGCTTCCTTGGCAGCACCCACTTGGTCCTCTGGGACGTGATGTGCAGTAAAGAGCGAAGATGGATCGGCTGGAGTCTGAGCAGTCGACGCTGAAGGCTGAGCACTCGTCAGTGGTACGGCGAAAGTTACAGAAGTCCGATTGGCATTGCCACCTTCCTGGATTGCCGTTTCGGTCGCCGATGCAGACTGAGGTGTCTTTCCAGCTGACGCCTTCCTGTTTCTTCTCCCCTGGGACCTCAGTGGCACATCCTCGTCATCATCTGGAAGATCAATGACATGGGGAGGAGCTGCAAAAAGAATCAATTGCCAGAAATTCAATCGACCAATAAAACGACCGAGTAAATGAGGACAGGATTACGAGAATCGTACCCGGATTGGAGGTGACTGCATCTTCCATTTCTTCATCTTCATTCTTGTAAGCGGAAGTCTCGGAGGTAGCAGCACTACAAATTTCAAGATTCAGTCGGTCATGTCTATAACAGTGAGTCGACCAAAACCCAATTCGTACTAAACAAAGAATTCAAGTCCAACTATTACCCGGAAACAGTGGGAATGGTCACTTTGATCTTGGGCAAGGCTTTCTGCGGTTTTGACGGCGCAGCTTTCGATTGCTTCGGTGCCTTCTCAGTCGGCGCTGGAGAAGACGTCCGAGGGCGCTTTGACGACTGCCCGGTCTGCGCGGTCGCTTTGCCACGGATGCTTGCCGGGTCATGAGTGTGCTTGGATCGCCTTTCCCTACGGGGAGGTGAGTCGACCTCTTCTTCATCACTCGGGTCGTCGCTCTCCTCGTCCTCCTCTCCATCAGAGTGTCACTTGCCGCTCTCGCCTCCCCCTCTGGATCCTGCTCCTGCTCCCCGTTGGGCATCGAGTACATCTCAGTAAGGGCCTGAAAGACAACAAGCGAAACAAAAATCAGTCGGTTGACAACAAGCAGTTACATGATAAATCAAGAAAACACTCGACAATTCAGAGTTGGACCTTGTCTGTTTCGTACGAGTTGTCGAGTGGAGGGACTCTCCTGGACCCCCTGGGATTATCTTTGCTGCCAGTGATACCCCTCAACCACTTCTCCACCGTATCCTCGTCGACCTCTTCTGGGTGGATCCGAGTGGAATCATCAATGCCCGAATACATCCACATCGGATGGTCACGAGCTTGAAGCGGCTGAATGCGGCGTCTGAGGAAGACCTCCAACAGATCCATGCCGGTCACGCCATCACGGACGAGCTGGACCACTCGCTCTACCAGCACCTTCACCTCCGCTTTCTCCTCCGGGGTCACTTTCAAGGCGGAGGGCTTCTCTACTCGAGCCATGGAAAAGGGGGGAAGTCCAGTCGACTGACCTGGAGTCGGCTGGTCTTTGCAGTAGAACCAGGTCGACTGCCACCCTCGGACTGACTCGGGAAGGATCATGTCTGGGAAAGAGCTTTTACCCCTCATCTGAATCCCAAGACCCCCACACATCTGGATCACTTGCGTCTTTTCATCACTCGGATTGGCCTTCTTGACCGACTGAGAGCGACACGTGAAAATGTGCTTGAAGAGGCCCCAGTGTGGTCGACAACCCAAGAAATTCTCGCACATAGACACGAAGGCAGCAAGGTACACGATGGTGTTGGGGGAAAAGTGGTGGAGTTGTGCTCCAAAGAAGTTCAAGAAAGCTCGGAAGAAAGGATGAGGAGGCAGAGAAAACCCGCGGTCGACGTGAGTGGCGAGGAGAACACACTCACCCTCCTGCGGCCGCGGCTCGGTCTCGCCCTCCGGGAGCCGCACGGATCCGTGGGGGATCAGTCCCCCCTCGGCCAGATCGTCGATGTCGTCCTGACGAATCGTCGACCGGATCCAATCGCCCTGGATCCAGCCGCGCGGCAGGCCGGACCTCGACGAAGATCCGCCCCGGCTGGACTTCTTCCCCTTCGCCTTCGCCGTCGCCTTCTTCGCGCGCTCCAAGGCCACCGTCTTCTCCTTCCCCATTGCAGCGGGCGGAGCTCGAACAGAGCGGCGGCGCTGGGAGCAGAAGTGGATGCGGTGGAGATAACGGAGAAGAAAGAGGAGAATGGGAACGCACTGTGCAAAAACCCCAGTCCGACGCCTTATATGAGGTCGTTTCCGAGTGGCTGACCCGTGGGCCCAGACGATCCTATCAAATCCCGCAACAGTCGCGCACGCGATACGTGGCGAAAAAGGTGGCGCAGAAATCGAGGCGGCCCTGCCTAATCCAACCCGATTACTGCGGCCTCCTCCGCCCCGCGCGCTTCCCAAAATTCGAATCCCGCGAGATCCGCGAGCAGCAGAGCAACCTGTCAGACGGAAGATTTTTTCCATATCAACACTCGAAGCTTAGCGATAAAAGTTCACTCGACAAAACCAAGAATGGATCAAGGCGACTGAAAAAGAAGTTGGAGTCATCGTGTTGATTCATTGGACCAGGCAAGACACTTCCGAAGCGCAAAAATTGAGTCGGAAGTATTCTCAACTCCTTCTCCACTCGAACCCTGAACCATTCGGGGGCTAATGATGAAGCTATGTACCTAGGGTAGGGTCATAGGCCTGACCTAGACACCCTCCCCTAGGACATCACCCTAAAGTCAGAAGTATTCAAAGGATAACAGCATCCACTCGACCAGAAGCATTCCACTCGGAAGATTCGATGTCACTCGACCGTAACAGAAACCACTCGACAGACAGAAGATCAAAGTCACTCTGCATAGCAACGGTCGGGCGTTACTCATAGACTTAATGATCATTTATATCACTTTATTATGGACGTTACCTGTAACGCTCCCTCTTTATGTACATTGAACCCCTTGTAACATGGGCTGGTTGGGGTCCTGGCGCACTCTATATAAGCCACCCCCCTCCACTGGCACAAGGGTTCGCACCCCCTGTAACACACACACACACACATAATCCAGTCAACTGCCTCCGGGCACCGAGACGTAGGGCTATTACTTCCTCCGCGAAGGGCCTGAACTCATAAAACTCGTGTGTACAACCTCACCATAGCTAGCATCTTGCCTCCTTATACCTACCCCCCATTCTACTGTCAGTCTTAGATCCACGACAACACTTGCTACAAAATTACTGCTATCACTGTTACCGTTACTATTGCTGCTGTCACTACTATCAAAACTATCATATTACTTTGCTACTGATCATGTTGCTGCTGATAATTAATCTCCAGATGTGGTTGAATTGACAACTCAGCTGCTAATACCTACAAATATTCTTTGGCTCCCCTTGTATTGAATCTATAAATTTGGGTTGAATACTCTACCCTCGAAAACTATTGCGATCCCGTGGGTTATCAAGACCTTTTTCTGGCGCCGTTGCCGAGGAGCATAGCTATATTTGTTGAGTTACTTGGGATTATTATCAATTATCAGTATGAAGAATATTAAGGATGCTAAGACTAAGATATTTCCCTCAGAGACGAGGGGAGGAAAGGAACTACCATCCAGTTCTGCTTTAGATTCACCTTTTGTTATGAGTAAACTTGCAACACCACCACATGCTATTAATTCTAATATGTCGCAAGTTATTGATGATGCTACTTCTACTATGAATGATGCTTATGATGATGCTAGTACCTTGCTTAATAATGATCATGTGCCACTTGGTGAATTTCTTGATGAACAAATTGCTAGAGTAATACAACATGATGTTGTTGAATCTGATGATGAGCTTGAAACTGAAACTCCTGAAACACCTGCTAGAACTAGCCTTCTTGTATATGGATTGCCTAAGGTACCGGAATGTTATGTTATGAATGAGGAGACAACTAGAGATATTCTTGCTTGTAAGGATAGAGATGATCTAGAGAAATCACTATGCAAGTATAAAGAAAAATCTCTGAATGCTAGAATGAAACGTGATCCTAAGTTTGCTACTTCACCTATCTTTATTGATGATAAGGATTATGAATTCTATGTCGACCCAGAGTTAATTACTTTGGTTGAATCTGATCCTTTCCATGGTTATGAAACTGAAACTGTTGTGGCACATCTTACTAAGTTGAATGACATAGCCACCCTTTTTACTCACGATGAGAAAACTCGCTATTACTTTATTCTCAAATTATTTCCTTTCTCATTAAAGGTTGATGCTAAAGCTTGCTACAATACTAGCTTACTCCTCGTTGTGTGCGTAGTCCCCAGTATGATTTATTACTTCTCCGAAAAATATTTTCCTGCTCATAAGAAACAAGCTGCCTTACAGGAAATATTTAACTTTGTGCAAACTAAAGAAGAGAGTCTCCCACAAGCTTGGGGGAGGCTTTGCCAGTTACTTAATGCTTTGCCTGATCATGCTTTGAAGAAAAATGAAATACTTGATATCTTCTATAATGGACTAACCGATGCTTCTACGGACTTCCTAGATAGTTGTGCTGGTTGTGTTTTCAGGGAACGAACTGTTGGGCAAGCTGAAGAATTATTGAATAACATATTGAAAAATTATGATGATTGGACTCTTCCTGAACCACCAGCTAAACCCACTCTGAAGAAGAGGGGTATATTATATCTCAGTCCTGAAGATATGCAAGAGGCAAAGAAATCTATGAAGGAAAAAGGTACTAAAGCTGAGGATGTTAAAAATTTACCTCCTATTGAAGAAATACATGGCCTTAATACACCACCAATGCCTAAGGTGGTAGAGGTAAATTCTCTAATGGAAATTCAATGATAATGACAATCCTCGCAATATGCACCCTAGCCAATGCCTTTATGAGTTTGAAAACTACATTAGAAAACAAGATCACTTCAATGAAAATGTTATGAAACAATTGAAATATAATTCTGATATGATTGCTCGCTTGAGTGACTGGTTATTTAGAATTTCAGATGTTGTTAGAGGTGTTGGAAAACATGCTTCTATGGTTCAAACCCAGTTAGAACAAGTTGCTAAATCTCAAAGAGAATTGCTTGATGAAATGAATAATAATATACACGACTTTGTTGTTAGAGTTGCAACTAGAGGAGGTAAAATGACTCAGGAACCACTTTATCCCGAGGGACACCCAAAAAGAATTGAACAAGACTCACAAAGAAATAACATTGATGCACCTAGTTCTTCTAGAAAGAAAAATAAAAATGATAGGACTTTGCATGCTTCTAGTGAACCTGAAATAGAAAAACCTCCTGATAATGATAATCAAACTTCTATCTCTGATGCTGAAAGTCAATCTGGCAATGAACACTCACCTAGTGATACTGAAAAAGATAATAATGAGGTTCATGAAGACACTGAACCAAATAATGAAAAAGAACCAGATAATGATGTTGAGATAGAACCACCTGTTGATCTTGATAACCCACAACCTAAGAATAAAAGGTATGATAAAAGAGACTTCATTGGTAGAAAACATGGTAAAGAAAGAGAACCGTGGGTTAAAAAACCTATGCCTTTTCCACCCAAGTCAACTAAAAAGAAGGATGATGAAGAATTTGAACGCTTTGCTGAAATGCTGAGGCCAGTCTTTTTGCGTACTCGCTTGACTGATATCTTGAAAACTGCCTCCTTATGCAAAGTATATGAAAGACATAATCACAAATAAGAGAAAAATACCGGAAGCTGAAATCTCCACTATGCTTGCTAATTATACTTTTAAAGATGGAGCACCTAAAAAACTTGGAGATCCGGGAATACCAACTATTCCTTGCTCTATCAAAAAGAATTATGTGAAAACTGCTTTCTGTGATTTAGGAGCTGGTGTTAGTGTTATGCCTTTCTCTTTATACAAAAGACTTGATTTGAATAAACTCACACCTACTGAAATATCTTTGCAAATGGCTTACAAATCAACTGCCATACCTATCTGAATGTGCGTTATATCGACTAGAGGGGTGTGAATAGGCGATTTTTACAAATTCGTCACTGAGGAATTTTAGGGTGAGGAAATTCCTAAGTCACGAACAACTAGCAGCGGAATAAGTACTCAGATGTATGCATAACAGAACAGAAGCATAGTCATCATGATGAAATGAAAGCAAGCACATAGTACAAGTAGCGTATAATCAGGTTAAGCAGGCTGAAGACAAACTAACTGAAGAAATTGAACTGAGGAAATTGAGAAAGTCTTTAGTCAAAGTCTTCAAACAGTAACGATCAAGTACAACAATATCTGAACGAGGAAATGAAAGGGTTGAGGAAATAGAACCAGTAGCTTGGTGAAGACAGTGATTTGGTAGACCAGTTCCAACTGTTGTGACAGTCGTATGTCTGGTTGCAACGGCTAGGTATTTAAACCCGAGGACACACAGTCCTCACCGTATTCTCCTTGAGCTAAGGTCACACATACCTTGCCCAATCACTCATGGTAAGTCTTGAGGTGACTACCAAACCTTCACAGACTCGGTCACTCGGCGATCCACAATTTCCTCTTGGATGCTCTAGACCATGACGCCTAACCGTCTGGAGGATGCATAGTCCTCAAAGGTAACAAGCGTCGGTTCCACACAGGAACAATCTCTTCAGTGATGCTCAATCACTTTGGGTTTGTAGGTGTTTGGGTTTGGGTTTTCCTCACTTGATGATTTTCGCTCAAAGTCCTCGGAGGATAGGATGCTCTCAATGACAAGTGTTAGTTTCTCTCAAAGCAGCCAACCAGCTAGTGGTTGTAGGAGGCGGCTATTTATAGCCTAGGGAGCAGCCCGACATGATAAGACATAAATGCCCTTCAATGATATGACCGTTAGGTGGGTAGATATTTTGGGACAGCTGGCGCGTAGCACATCAATGGTCGGAAATTTGAGTATCAAATTCCTCAGGGCTATCATGTTCCTGACTTGTAGGCAATCCGCACTGGCAAATTCCTAACTCCTCAGTCAGAACAAATTCCTCGGAGACCAGAAGATCTTCGTCTCTGTGTCTGAAGAAATTGACTGAACTGTATGAGATTTCCGATGGCTTCACTCGAAAGAATTGGTAGGTGTAGGATTTTGAGATGAGCATCACTTGGAAACTTTTCCTTAGTTTTACGTCGACCCCCCTTTAACACTACGGTGTTTCCTATGACTCAAGAAGGAGAAAATGAAACTACGAAAACAAAAGTCTTCACCCCTCATATTCTTCGCATGAATACCAAGTCTTCACGGTCACACCAATTTCTTCACTTTCAAAGTCTTCAGAAAGCCAAAGTCTTCAGTTGAAGACATTAATTTTTAGGGGTCGACTTTCTCTGTAAATATCAAACTCCTCATAGACTTACAGACCTGTGTAGACTCACAAACACATTTGTCCCTTAACCTATAAGTCTTCAATACACCAAAATCACTAAGGGGCACTAGATGCACTTACACTATCGGTATTTGTGAGGATGTGCCCGTTGTTGTTGCTAATATTACTATTTTGACTGACTTTGTAATACTTGAGATGCCCGAGGACGACAATGTGTCGATTATCCTTGGTAGACCATTCTTGAATACTGCAGGGGCTGTTATTGATTGCAATAAAAGCAAGGTCACTTTTCATATAAATGGTAATGAGCATACGGTGCACTTTTCAAAGAAACAATTCCAAGTGAATGGTATTAATGTTATTGAAAAATCTCCAACAATCACTATTGGAAGTTTTCAAATACCTATACCTACTATCAAAAAGAAATATGAAATGCTTATTGTTGGGGACATTCATATCCCCATTGAGGTAACTTAGTGATTTACGAAAGTTCTTCGGTTTCATGCTAATCGAAAGTGGTTGTTAATAAGACCTAATCAGCCTTATTAATGAATCATTTTTGAGCAGTATGAAGTTGATTAATTTAGTAAGCACTACCTTCTGTCCTTACTCTTTGTTTTCTGTTTTTATTAGTTAAATAAACTAAAATGCCATGTTTTGTCTGTTTTCTATATTACCCGTGCAATAAAGAATGACCCAAAAATAGAAGTTCTCAGAATGCCCTGAAAATTTAATACAATTTTTTTTCTGAATATTTCTTAATTTCTGGTGCAAATAATATCAGAGGGAGGTGCACCAGGTGGGCACAACCCACCTGGGCGCGCCAGGAGCCCCAGGCGCTCCCTGGTGGGTTGTGGTCCCCACGTGGGCGTGCTCACTTATCTCTTCATCCCACATCATCACTTACCTCCAGAAAAAAATCTCCATTGTTCTCTCTCCCATGTTCTTGCTCTCAAAACTGCAGATTTCGATCTCCTTGCTCGAAGCTCCGTTTCCAAAACTGTTTTGAGGGATTGTTGCTTGGTATGTGACTCCACCATTTGTCCAATTAGTTTTTGTTTTAGTGGTTTATATTTTGAATAATTAGCTACTCTTGGTGCTGCTGTAGATGAGCTTGCATGTTAAATTCTTAGAGTTCTAAGTAGTTTGAATGCTTGCTATGGCCTCTATGTATCCCTATGAGTAGTTGCTATCAATTTTGTGAAGTTTTGTTGAGAAAATTTTGTGGGCTAATAAATTTCAGAATTTTGTTCATAGGAAAACCATGAATATCTTTAGGAAGTTTGGCTCTAAGAAGAACTCCAAAGGTGTTATTGGGGAGTCCTATGATAGTGATCTCCACCCTCGGAGGTTGGCGGAAATACGGCCGTGTGAATGGCCGCACACCCCGTTCCTGGAAGAGGCTGGAATCCTTCAGGAGTTCACACAATATGCTGCTAATGCCGGCCTCACCAACTTCATCGCAGATGAGTGTGAACAACATCAAATCCTCATGAACATCTTTGTTCAAAGTTTTACTTTCCTGCCTAGGAATAATCCTCCTGAAATGAGCTTTGATTTATATGCTGAAAACCATCAGATACCACTTACTGAATTTTGTGACATATGCATGATCCCTTCTTATGGGAGCTTAGCCGAGCTTAGGCCGGCTGGGTTTGAGGCCTTTCATCACACTTTGATAGTGGGAGATGAGAGAGGGGTGTCAGCTACACTGCCGCTGGCTTGCATTTTCCTACTGTTCATTACTTTGCACTTTTCATTACAAAATGCTTGCTTGTTAGGGAGAAGGTGGGTGCACTTAGTTCACCAGACCTTGTTGTTTTACGTCGTGCACTGGAGGGCGACAACACTTATAGCGTGGGGGCTATTGTGGCTCACCGCCTCCACCTTAATAAATCCCAGGGTAAAATACATGGTGGGATTTATGCTACTCGTTTGGCAGCTCACTTTGATGTTGAGATACGCCCTCATGATTACCCTCTGGCCAAGGTTTACCTAGATTGCGCAGCCATGGATCACCACCATTTTACTGATATCGAATCTCCTAACATCCATATTCCATATAACCTGGTTTTTAGTGTAAGAACTCGTGATGTTATTCCTTTGCCTGCTCCTGTTTTGTTTGATTCTGTTGCCAGGGGCGGATATAGGATTATGCCTGTGAACATCATCGCCTACCAGAACGCTCAGGCTACTGCAGAGGCAGAGGAGGAGCCTCAGCAGTGGGATGAGTGGATGCCTGCTCCTCAGCACCCCTACTACCATCCAGGCTACTGGTCGACTACCAAGTTAGGCCCAAAGCCTAAGCTTGGGGGAGTACGTGTTCTCACCGACATTACATTCATGTCCACTTATTTTCATTTGTCGGTGTTCACACTTTTTCATTGTATCATCCATGCTTAGATTTATTTTCTTGCTTTCTTCTTGTGTGTTTGAAAAACTTTAGAAAAACCAAAAAAAAAATAGTTGTAGTAGTTTACTTTCTATGCATGCTTAGTAGTAGTACTAAAAAGAAAACCCAAAAATATTTTCTTGTTCTTCTTTTGCTTATTGGGAGCTCTCCCGTGTAAATAGTTTTCCTCATTTTTTGCATTTCCCTTTTTATTTGCCTGCTGAATAAAACCAAAAACTCCAAAAACATTTCAGTGTGTTCCTCTGAATTTCTCTTTCTTTTTATTCGAGTCTTGCCAAGGAGAAGACCATGATGAAAATGTTGAGTGGCTCTCTTATGAATAAATGTTAATCTAATAAAGAACCCATTTTACCTTGTCTTCTCCTATTGAATAAAATGTTTGCAGATTCCAGCTTAGTCCATGACACTCTTGCACTATTATTATTTTCATATCGTTTGGTCGTGCAAGTGAAAGGCAATAATGACGACATTCGATGAACTGGCCGTGGCAGAGAGAAACTGGTATGAACTCGACTTGTTCTATTTGTGTAAATATGTTTAACCTAGTATCCATGATTTAGCCCGTTATGATTAAACATGTTTGTAATGACAATTAGAGATTATAGTTTCTCATGCCATACATAAGTATCTAGAAATGGATAATGATTTATCTTGGATATCAACATTGCGTTAAAATGATTGTGATGTAGTATGATGATATGGTATCCTGCTCTAAATGTTCGAGTGACTTCACTTGGCACATGTTCATGCTGTTCATATCCTACTCATGCTAGTGTCCAATGTTACCTATGCATAATGCATGTTTATGACCATTGTTGCTCTCTAGCTGGACGCTTCTCAATCTAATTGCTAGCCTTCACTTGTACTAAGTGAGAATTCTGCTTGTACATCAAAAACCTTGAACCCAAAGTTATTCCAGATGTGTCCACCATACCTACCTATATGCGGTATTACCCTGCTGTCCTAAGTAAATTTGCATGTGCCACCTCTAAAAACTTCAAATAAATATCCTTTTTGTGTGCCTGGATCGTTCATGGAACGACAGGAGGTGGTCGGTATCTTCCATGCTAAGCGGGATATTCTCAGGTCGAGTGTTTATTCACTCGCCATCGCACGAGAAAAGGGCGGTAATAGGGATGCCCAGTCCCAAACTGCAAACTGAAAAGAGTTAATCTCTCAAATAATCAAACAAAAACTCCCAATGGAGCCAAAACCTTTACTTTTATCGCTTGGGAACCGCCACTAGCGTGCTTAGCATGGAAAATATTGATAACTGATGGTCGTGAAGTAAATGAGAAGGGTGCATGTCTCAAAATATCATTTACCTCTGTTTTAATACTTGAGCTCTGGCACCTCTGCAAATCACTGGTTCCGTCTACGAAGGGACTATCTATTTACTTTTATGTTGTGTCATCACCTTCTAAAACAAGCGACAGAACCTGAGAGCACAGCTGTCATGACTTATGCATTGTGTGTAGCTAATGTTGGGTGCATCATGACTTGATCTTTTCTACCATGAATTACAATGTTTAGTCGCTGCTTGAACTTTGGAGGTGCTCTGCATTTATGTTTTGCGGTCTCAGAAAGGGCTAGCAAGATACCACTATTGTCATATTATATCATGGTTGTTTTGACAACGTGTTGCCATTTGAGATATCTTATTATTGCTCCTAGCTGATTATGTCATTGATATAAGTCATTATAATCTTTAAGAGTTATTGTCGGCATCGTTAGTTATAATGTTGGCTGAAAACCTGGGTGCTGTTTAAGTTTATTTATGCAAACAAGAGCAAAAGAGTTCGTAAAAGTTTCTCTTTTTCACTTTCAGTTTATCAACTGAATTACTTGAGGACAAGCAAAGGTTTAAGCTTGGGGGAGTTGATACGTCTCCAACGTATGTACTTTTCCTAACTCGTTTCCTCTTGTTTTGGACTCTAATTTGCATGATTTGAATGAAACTAACCCCGGACTGACGCTGTTTTCAGCAGAACTACCATGGTGTTGTTTTTGTGCAGAATTAAAAGTTCTTGAAATGGAACGAAACTTCGCGAGGAATTTTTACATAATATATAAAAATTTCTGGAGCCAAGACCTACCAGAGAGGGGCCCCTGGGTGGGCGCAACCAACCAGGGCGCGCCCCCCTCTCCTGGCGCACCCACGTGGGTTGTCCCCACCTAGTGGCCCCGCAGACCCTGAAACCGATGCTATAAAATCCTATTTTTCCAGAAAAAATTAGGGAGAAAGAATTATCGCGATTTACGAGACGGAGCCGACGTCACCTCCTGTTCTTCATTGGGAGGCCAGATCTGGAGTCCGTTTGGGGCTCCGGAGAGGGGGATCTTCGTTCTTCATCATCACCAATCCTTCTCCATCGCCAATTTCATGATGCTCCCCACCGGGAGTGAGTGATTCCTTCGTAGGCTCGCTGTTCGGTGAGGAGTTGTATGAGATTCATCATGTAATCGAGTTGGTTTTGTTAGTGCTTGATCCCTAGTGTCCACTATGTTCTTAGATTGATGTTGCTATGACTTTGCCATGCTTAATGCTTGTCACTTTGGGCCCGGGTGCCATGAACTCAGATCTTAACCGTTTATGTTATCATCATTATATCCATGTTCTAGATCCGATCTTGCAAGTTATAGTCACCTACTATGTGTTATGATCCGGCAACCCCGGAGTGACAATAGTCGGGACCACTCCCAGTGATGGGCGTAGTTTGAGGAGTTCATGTATTCACTATGTGTTAATGCTTTGTTCCGGTTCTCTATTAAAAGGAGGCCTTAGTATCCCTTAGTTTCCAATATGGACCCCGCTGCCACGGTAGGGTAGGACAAAAGATGTCATGCATGTTCTTTCCATAAGCACGCATGACTATTTACGGAATACATGCCTACACTATATTGACGATTTGGAGCTAGTGCCGTATCGCCCTAGGTTATAACTGTCTCATGATGAATATCATCCAACAAGTCACCGATCCAATGCCTACGAATTTATCTTATGTTGTTTCTGCTAAGTTACTACTGGTATCATCACTGCTACACTTGCTACAAAATTACTACTATCACTGTTACTGTTACTGCTGTCAATACTATCAAAACTATCATATTACTTTGCTACTGATCACGTTGCTGCAGATAATTAATCTCCAGGTGTGGTTGAATTGAAAACTCAGCTGCTAATACCTACAAATATTCTTTGGCTCCCCTTGTGTCGAATCTATTAATTTGGGTTGAATACTCTACCGTCGAAAACTGTTGTGATCCCCTATACTTGTGGGTTATCAATTTCCTGCGATGTAAAAAACAAGCAAAATACAACAACTGGCACTGGGCACTGGGTCAATAGGTTAGTCCCAAGAAATGATATAAAGTTGCTATAAAATGATGATAAAACATCCAAGAATGATAATATAACAGCATGAAAACTTCATAAATTATAGATATGTTGGAGACATTTCAGCACCCCCGAGCTTAATTCGTACTCGTCCTCGAGTAGGTAAATGATAAAAGAAATAATTTATGAAGTGTGAATGCTAGCAAAGTGCACAAGTTTGATCAATGACAATTTCAATCACTTTTCCTAGCATCATAACAACAATTCTTTCTCATAAGATTTCGCATGTTAAAGTAGCAACCAATTCACATGTTAAGGTTCGAACAATGAATTCTCTTGAAACTCAACAATCTATGTTCTTAGTCACCAAGCAATTGCAATTTAACTTATTCAACCGAGTCTAAGTAAGAGCTCCACATACTCAACCATCATATAGTCTTCTATGATTGCTAACACTCATCGCATACACATGAGCAAAACGTTTCAACCGGACACATAGAAAGATAGGGGCTTATAATTTCGCCTCCCAACGTATTCACCTCAAGGGTGATGTCAACAATAATAACTCATGCTACCCATATCCAACTGGATATATGTGCCTAGATCTTTCCTCACCACATGATGCTTGCCAAAAGAGAAAAATAAAAAGGAATAGAGAGAAAAACTTTGACTCTTGCATGAAGTAAATACATAAAAGTAAAAGGTAGCCCTTCCCAGAGGGAAGCAGAGGTTGACATGCGCTTTTTTTGTTTGTATGCTCAAACCCTTAGTGCAAAAGAACATCATGTTATATTGCCCCTTATGATAGAAAGTAGCGACCCGACCTGAAGGGATCAAGTCTTTGTGCTTAAGTGTCATCCCTGGATCGGTATGCTGACACACACAGTACTCGAGGATTTATAACAGAGATAAATCACATGTATAAAGTAACATAAATACTATTACCTCAATCCATAAAGCGGAAGAAAAAAAAGTTGTGGAGTCCGAACCACACCAACGGCAAACTTGAGTGTAGACTTCGTAACCCTGACGTAACACTTACTCGTCGTGAGAATTCCTACAACATCAGATGTTGCAGCCATATAGGTCAGTACATTGAATGTACTGGCAATTTCACACTATAGAGCCATGACGAATAACAGCTATCACTACATGCATAATTGGCTGGTGGAGGCTCTATGTTTAATTTTGCATAAAGCTAATTTTTTCCTACAACAAAGGAATAAATTTTATTTTACTACCAAGTTGATGCCATTATTGAGAAGGTTCCTCTAACTCAATACCAAAATTACGAAATCATTAATAACCCAACAATTACATTAAATAGAGTGATGTGATCAATCAATAATTCAATTTCCAGATACTCAAGATGTCCATAACCGGGGACACAGCTAATCATGATTAGTTCGTACACTCTGCAGAGGTTTGTGCACTTTCCCCCACAAGACTCGATCTCCTCCGTTGAATTTCTCGCACTACATGATGTTTGAGAAACGGATGATCGAGACACAGTCTTTCCAAAGCATTAACTCTTTACTCTGGGTAGATAGTACCACTTACTTTCCCCTACATCTGCTAGCCTACCACTGAAAGAGGTCACACAACATACTCAACTATGCCAGAGCCCATAATGGCTTGTGGCTGCACACGGAAGTTTCTAGCATGAATAATCTTATGATCCCTTTGAGCCTGTGTGGCATTCCATAGGGTGATCACACGGGAACTCAGGGATCCCCTTGGGCAAGAACTGGGTTCTCCAGGTGCCCGGGCAAACCACTGGGTGCTCCAGGGTGCCCCAACCATTCCACCCAGATGTGTATTAAAGTAGCCACCTTAAGTTTCCCTTAGTTAATATTACTCTCGCAACTTTCATGAATCTCACATACCAATCCACGTCTACGAGCATGGCTAAGCAATAAGTAACAAAGCTTATATTCCCGGGGTGATAAAAGGTAATAGGTTCCTACCTCATGAACTACATAGCAATGCCCCAATTCCCAATCCTACTCATGCAAATCTTTGAGGGTGAAACTAATGCATAAAAACTGGGTATGAAAAATATGATCAAAGTGTGAACTTGCCTTGTACTGTTGATGAAGATGATTCGCACACATAACTCCTGATAGTTCTACTCGTCACACTCCGGTCAATCTATCGTAAGCAAGCAATTGCATACATAAGCACTCATGCAAAAGAATCGTAGAAAAGATCTCAGAAAACTTCGAAAACAGGCAAATAACTCTTGCGAACAAAAAACAATTTCTAACAATACCAAAATTGGGTGGATTTGGTCTTATCAGAAAGTTTAGGCCAAGAGGTTCATGCAAAAAGAATCAACTAAATCGGAGATATAAAACTTAAGTTGTGATCACAAGAAATTCAAGTTCAAATCTGTTTGAAATCAAATTTTAAATTTTCAAAATTATGTTTAAGTTGGTTATCTGGATAGATGAGATCATGAGGAAGAAGTGGGCGTTGGTTTCACTGCATTTGGATAAACGAGCAAAAAGTAGTAAAGGTTTGAAGATCAGGGACTAATCTGCGATGAAAATAATTATGGATAGGTCCCTGGCCGAAATTAAACAGAAAAAGAAAAATCTATTGGACGAACGTCCGCTAACAGAGACTAACGAACTAATTCGTTCGTTAATACATATAAACGAGTGAACGTTCGCTAAATAACGAAATAAAAAAACCGATCTAATCTAAAAAAAGTAGAAACCGGGGACGGTTTTTACCGGTTCGGGGGAAGAAAACCCGACGGCGGCGGCGGCGTTCTCCGGCGAGCGGGGTGCCGGCGGCGGGGCGGCTCAGGCGAGATCGGCGGCGGCGCGGGCTAAGCGGCGCGGCATCGGCGGCTTGTCGCGGAGGCGGCGGCGGCGGACGCGTGCGGCGGCGAGTTAGCTGCGGCGGCGGCAGATCGCGGTGAAGTGCGGTACAGCGGCGCAAAGATGCGAGGCCGGCGGCGGTTCAAGGCATTGCGGGGCTTGAGGGGACCCGGGGTCCCTGCTATTTAAAGGGGCCGGGGCGGCGCTGCCTCGGGAGACGTCCCGAGCGGACACGGCGGTGGCGCGACGTACGCCGGCCGGACTCTGGCACGGAGTCGGTCGGGCGGCGGTTAGCTGGGCTGCTGCCTGATGGGCCGGCCCGGTTTGGTCGGAGAAGGTTTTTTTTTTCAAAACAATTTTTACAGACAATAAAAGATAAAAATAAACCAAATAAAATAAAAAAATATACTAAGCATATAATTTATCAAAATTTTCAGAAAAATGTTTTCTACAACATAAACATTTTTTAGCGTAAAATAAATTCCACAGAAATTTAAATAAAACAAATAGTGCTACTGGTTTATTTAAAAATCAAATAAAAATATTTTAAAATACCAAAATGATTTCAAATTTATTTCTCTCCATTTTTCTACTGTAGGG
The DNA here is from genome assembly GCF_018294505.1 of Triticum aestivum. Lineage (NCBI taxonomy): Eukaryota > Viridiplantae > Streptophyta > Magnoliopsida > Poales > Poaceae > Triticum > Triticum aestivum. Next base: position 157,415,109 of record NC_057802.1, read on the forward strand.
AATCATTTTACCCTATTTTCCATATATTTTATTTTTTGAGAAAAATAATTTGAATAACAACCAAATAACTCCAAATTGAAAATAATTTCAGAGGGACTTTAAATTTGATCCTTTTAAACTTCCAACTCATATTTCATATGGTTTGAAGAAGTCATTTTATCTTCTCTCATGAAAATCATTGTGTTGCATAAAGTTTCCGAATTTGAAATATTTCCAAATAGAACTCAAATCTTTTCAGAACCCTTTTCATTTATTTAAATGGAAGAAGTCGTATCATCTTTACTCCAGGGTTTTGTGATGAAAATAATTTGAATTCATGGAGATCATAAATGCAAGGTGAAAGTTTGGGAAAGTCCTTTTATTCCCTCTCATTTAACTTTCAAAAAGTTTCAAATTTCACTCAGTTTCACACAAGCAACCACACCACAATCAACAAACAATCAAAACTATTTATTTAATATAACATTCCAAAATTTAGAATTTTGGGATGTTACAAACCTACCACCCTTAAAATGAATCTCCCCCTCGAGATTCGGAGAGGCTAGCAAGAAATAGGTTAGGTTTGGGGGTCTCCTCAAAATCCATCGGTCGTCAAGGGGGTCTGGGGTGCTACCACCCTTAGAAGCGTGGTTACGGTTCCATCAAAACTCATATACTCCATTCTTATTGTTGACAGTGTCGATCTTCTCAGATCCTCGGGATAATTTCATCTCTGGGCTCTTCCGGTAGTGGCATAACCTTTTTTCCATCAATTATGTGTCCTTTCATCTTGGTACGGTTCTCCTGTGACTGGGTCTTCTTATTTGATAGGTCTGGCGCCAATACTAAACAACAATCGATATCTCATGGTGGTCATCAAACAATTTGACTGGACCCCTGCACAAAACGGGTCTGGCTTCATCCTCACCGTATGACCTACGATTGGCAGCAGCTGCCTTCCATGCCTGACTGTCGGGACCCACCTAGTCGAAGCGTACGTAGCATTGTCATTCTGTTCGCGAACGCGTACGTACATAGTGGTCGATGTAGAGACGCGCACGTGACTTAGTAGAGGCGCGCACGTAGCATGTACACGTACGTCCAGCTGCCAGGGTGCAAGAAAGTAAATACGGCCACACACGTACATACGAGCGCGGTCTCGAACGCCTACTCGCGCATACGTACGGCCAGGGCTCGTGTACATGGGTGGGTTGGAACGAAGAAACAGTGTCGTCGTCGTGTTCATGGGGAGGCAACGGAATGCGTCGTGTTCATCGGGAGGCAACGGAACACGTGTTGTTCATCAGGAGCCAACCGGCTTGGACGGAACAGCCGATGGAAACGAGGCCTGGCGTACCGCAGAATGGAGGAACTGTCTTGTGTTCGACCGGCCACGGTCAAAATGGAATCCTGTTCATCGGGAGGGGTCTGACATATCGCAAAACGGTCGAAACGGGGTCCTGTTGATCGGAAGGGGTGTGGCGTACCGCAAAACAGAGGAAACGGACTTGTGTTGGAGCGCTACGGTCGAAACGTGGGTCCTGTTCATCGGGAGGGGTGTGGCATACCGCAAAACGGGACTCCACGGGATATTGTTCATCTCCACCGTCGACCTCCTCCAGCCTCCACGGGCTCCTGTTCATCCATCGTCGACCTCCTCCAGCCTCCACCTGCGACTGTTCATCCACGGGCTCCTGTTCATCCATCCTCCACCGCGCGCTCCTCCACCGGCTACTGTTCAAGCAGCCCTCTCCACGGGGTCCTGTATGTTCAACCACCCCTCCACGGGCTACTGTTCATCCAGCCCTCCACCGGCTACTGTTCAACCAGCCCTCCGCCGGCTACTGTTTAACCATCCCTCCACGGGGTCCTGTTCATCCAGCCCAGCACGGGGTCCTGTTCATCCACTGGCTCGATCGATCAGGGTCCTGTTCATCCAGCGGCAACGGCCTCTACTACCACGGGTTCCTGTTCATCCAACCCCCCACCAAGAACTGTTCATCCAAACACCCCACAACGCTCACTGTTCATCCAGAGGCAGCATCGATTGGCTTCAGTTAGCAGCAGTAGCGAAGGAATCACTCGGGTTCAGTTAATAGCAAGGGATCGATCGATCGCTCGGGATCAGTAACACGTAGCCTGCAGTGCAATCGCTCGGGTTCAATTAGAGCCCAACGCCTCACACACACGCGCGTAGATACGAGAGAAACACGCATCGCTCGGCCCCCGACCACCCAACGTAATCAGGAACTCCCCAATATTTTCCTCGCCCTCACTTCTACCACGGTTTTTTACATCATGGACGGCCCAAAGAATGTCATCCAGCTGCGTCTCTGGCCTGCCCAGGACGAAAAGCCCATTTTCTGTCATGATTTTTTGTCATAGAAGTAGGACCCCACCACATCTATGATGATACCGGGTTTTGTCACATTTATCGTCATAAGTATGACAGAAAAAAATTTCGTTCGGCCCAAAATGTCACGGATGGGTCTTTTTTCGGTAGTGTTTTATTCTTTGCCATCACAAGTTCGTACAACGCTCAATTTTCTCTTACACTAAATGATCTAACACTTTTAGAAGCAATTTTTATTGCCTTATTGCATCGATGACAACTTACTTGAAGGATCCTGCTCAACCCTTAGGTAGGTATGGTGGACTCTTGAAGATAAGATTTGGGTTTAAGGGTTTTTTGGATGCACAAGTAGTATCTCTACTTGGTGCGGAATTTTTGGCTAGCAAAGATGAGGGGCAAGCACCACATGTTAAAGGATCTATGACAATATAACTTCTATGTGAATATGAACAAACATAAACCATTACGTTGTCTTCCTTGTCCAACGTCAACAATTTTGGCATATAATATTTTGATGGGGGCCCACAATCACAAAAGATTCCCAAGATAGTGTATTTGCATGTAAACGTTCATTTCCTTATAGTAATTATTCAGGAATTGCTTGTATGACCAATATTGTGATTGTCAAGCTTCAAAAGATTTCACTTTATAAACCCAATGTGAAGCTACCACTAGGCTTGATATAATTTCAACTTCATGATATTCAATTCATTCAACAATTTACTCATAGGATATAAGTGAAGCACAAGAGTAAATGACAAGCTACTCCAAAAAGATATAGGTGAAGATCATGCGAGTATTTAAGTAAATATATAGCTATGCGAGGACTCTCTCTTACTTAAAAAACTTTCAGATCTAAGTATTTTATTAAAACAGCAAGAAAACCAAACAAAATGACATTCCAAGAATAGCACAACTCATGTGAATATAAGCAAAAACTTAGGATCTACCTTTACTAACCGATAATTGTTGTTGAAGAAAGGTGGGATGCCTACCGGGGCATCCCCAAGCTTAGATGCTTGAGACTTCTTGAAATATTATCTTGGGATGCCTTGGGCGTCCCCAAGCTTGAGCTTTTGTGTCTCCTTAATTCCTTTTATATCACGGTTTCCCTGAATCTTAAAAACTTCATCCACACAAAACTCAACGAGAACTCGTGAGATAAGTTAGTATAAACCAATGCAAAAACTTTATCATTCTCTACTGTAGAAAATCACTAAAATTATTATTCAACATTGCATACTAAATGCCTCTGCATATTTAATACTCCCATTCTCAAATAGAATCATTGAACAAGCAAACATATGCAAACAATGCAAACATAACAACAATCTTCCAAAACGGTATAGTCTGTAAAGAATGCAAGAGTATCAATACTTATTCAATTCAAAAAAATTCTGAAAATTTAACACACTGTAGAAAATTTATGAGAGCTTATTGTGCAAAAGGTTTCAACATTTTATCACATTCTGACTTTTCTAGCGAATTTTTGCAACAGCGATAAACTTTCTGTTTTGAAACAGCAACATGTATACTTGCAAAGTAAGCATGGTAAAGGCTCTCCTTAGCATTTTTATTGGAAAGAAAGATGCAAAATGTTATTCTAAATAAGAGCAAGCATATCCTAAGAAAATAAAATAACGCTCCAAGTAAAACTCATATCATGTGATGAATGAAAACATAGCTCCAAGTGAGGTTACCGATAATGTTGAAGACGAAAGAGGGGATGCCTTCCAGGGCATCCCCAAGCTTAGTTGCTTGGATATTCCTTGGATATTAACTTGGGGTGCCTTGGGCATCCCCAATCTTAGGGTCTTGTCACTCCTTATTCTCCGCATATCAATATCTCACCCAAAACTTGAAAACTTCAATCACACAAAACTTCGTGAGATAGGTCAGTATGTTAAAGAGCAAACCACTCACTTTTGGTACTGCCAAAGACAAGATTCATAATTGTTTCCACACAGTGCCTACTGGAGCATATCATTTCCACAATTTATATTGAGCAATATAAGCCATCACTACTGCAGGATGCTGCTAACGCGACACTACGATCAGAGACCCTTCGACGAAACTGTGTGCGATGCAACAATCGCAAACGGTGGTGTAAAAGAACCGTCGAAAAAGGTGCAAAACGTTTGCGATGGCAGAGCCATCAAACACGGTTCAGATTTTAGTTGCGTGTGCGATCTAGGGCATACGGTTCATTCCAATGAACTATTTGCGATGAGGCGGAACAAAAGAAATTGGCAGCCTGATGAAGGCGGGTGCGATATAGAGCATACGGTTCACTCGGATGAACTGTTTGTGATTAGGCAACACAAAAGAAACGGTCAGCCAGATCAAGGTTTGTGTGATTTAGGGCATACGCTTCAGAAGGATTAACTGTTTGCGATTAGGCAACAGAACAGAAACTGGTCAGCCAGATCAAAGTGTCTGCGATTGATGGCATACACTTTACATGGATGAACTGTTTGCGATTAGCCACAACAACTGAAACAGTTAGATAGATCAACGCGTGTGCGCTAGACGGGCACACACATCTATTATATATAAAAAGTATTTGACGGGTTAACCAATAAAAAGAGAAATAATCTAGAAATTACCACAATAATTAGAATGGCTCCGGTTTGTAAGAAGATTGTACCAAAACTTGACCCAAATTGGACTAGTTTTTTACCACAACATGTTGGTGCTATGACATAACACCATGCCAAGTTTCATGATTTTGAGGCGAGTTTTGGATTTACAATAATTTTAAAACCAGGTTTCTCAATGTTTACTATCGAGTCGGCACCGCCCTGGATAGGCTTTTCCCTCGTGGGTCCCAAATGATAAATCCAAATATGTGACTACCATGCAGCTTTCTTATTAAGAATTACAGCCCTTGGTGTGCAAGCTGAAAATAAGTTTGTGGGTGCTGGTGGGCACTAAAAACTTGTGGTTCTGTAATGAACAAAGATCTCAAGGATCCCGCGAGAGTGATGTTCTTTGCCAGTATGAAAGAAAATATGGGTCAAAGCCGGGTTGAAAAGGGCAACAATATCTAACTCCAGCTAACAAACAATACAAAAGCACGAGGATTAATTGCTGATTAGGTTTAGACAAAATCTAGATTGAACAGGACAATGACATCTATGTTGGTAATCGTAGCATAATTTTAAAAAAATTCTACGCTCACCAAGATGCATCTATGGAGTATACTAGCAACGAGGGGAAAGGAGTGCATCTACATACCCTTGTAGATCGCGAGCGGAAGTGTTCCAATGAACGTGGATGACGGAGTCGTACTCGCCGTGATTCAAATCACCGATGACCGAGTGCCGAACGGACGGCACCTCCGCGTTCAACACACGTACGGTGCAGCGATGTCTCCTCCTTCTTGATACAGCAAGGGGAAGGAGAGGTTGATGGAGATCCAGAAGCATGACGGCGTGGTGGTGGATGTAGCGGGTCTTGGCAGGGCTTCGCCGAGCTTCTGCGAGAGGGAGAGGTGTAGCAGGGGAGGAGGGAGGCGCCCAAGGCTGTTGTGTTGCTGCCCTCCCTCCCCCCTTTATATAGGCCCCCTGGGAAAGGGGGGCGCCGGCCAAACCCATCTAGGGTGGGGGGCGGCGGCCAAGGGGGTGCCTTGCCCCCCAAGGCAAGTGGGAAGCCCCCCCCCCCACCCTAGGGTTTGCAACCCTAGGCGCATGGGGGGAGGCCCATGGGGGGCGCCCAGACCACTAGGGGCTGGTTCCCTTCCCACTTCAGCCCACGGGGCCCTCCGGGATAGGTGGCCCCACCCGGTGGACCCCCGGGACCCTTCCGGTGGTCCCGGTACAATATCGGTAACCCCCAAAACTTTCCCGGTGGCCGAAACTTGACTTCCTATATATAATTCTTTACCTCCGGACCATTCCGGAACTCCTCATGACGTCCGGGATCTCATCCAGGACTCCGAACAACATTCGGGTTTCCGCATACACATATCTCTACAACCCTAGCGTTACCGAACCTTAAGTGTGTAGACCCTACGGGTTCGGGAGACATGCAGACATGACCGAGACGCCTCTCCGGTCAATAAACAACAGCGGGATCTGGATACCCATGTTGGATCCCACATGTTCCACGATGATCTCATCGGATGAACCACGATGTCGAGGATTCAATCAATCCCGTATGCAATTCCCTTTGTCAATCGGTATGTTACTTGCCCGAGATTCGATCGTCGGTATCCCAATACCTTGTTCAATCTCGTTTCCGGCAAGTCTCTTTACTCGTACCGCAATGCATGATCCCGTGACTAACGCCTTAGTCACATAGAGCTCATTATGATGATGCATTACCGAGTGGGCCCAGAGATACCTCTCCGTCACACGGAGTGACAAATCCCAGTCTCGATCCGTGCCAACCCAACAGACACTTTCGGAGATACCCGTAGTGCACCTTTATAGTCACCCAGTTATGTTGTGACGTTTGGCACACCCAAAGCACTCCTACGGTATCCGGGAGTTGCACGATCTCATGATCTAAGGAAAAGATACTTGACATTGGAAAAGCTCTAGCAAACGAAACTACACGATCTTTTAGCTATGCTTAGGATTGGGTCTTGTCCATCACATCATTCTCCTAATGATGTGATCCCGTTATCAATGACATCCAATGTCCATAGTCAGGAAACCATGACTATCTGTTGATCAACGAGCTAGTCAACTAGAGGCTTACTAGGGACACGTTGTGGTCTATGTATTCACACATGTATTACGATTTCCGGACAATACAATTATAGCATGAACAATAGACAATTACCATGAACAAAGAAATATAATAATAACCATTTATTATTGCCTCTAGGGCATATTTCCAACAATCTAACTCAACCATAGTTTTCGGCAGTCACAATCAAATGGATCGGTCTGATCCATAAAATCAAGATCAACAGGCAGAAATTCTACTGGTCCATGATGACAAGTTGTTGTAAATAGAAGCCGAGCACGATCAGAAGCCCGTAGGTCCACATGAAACTTATTTTTATGTTGTTCAACACCTGCAGCCATAAGAAATTTCTTATTGAAATACTTAATCCTCACAGACAATAGTGCCCTCGCATTCAACATGAAGAATGTGAAAAAGCTAGTGTTTGCATTGTTGGATGCATATCCTTCCAGTGTTACTGTCTTCAAACGAATGTCGTGAGATCTGAGAAAATCTCGGTGCTTCTTGAACCATTGATTCGTTATACCTTTTTTTCCATGTCTTAGTGCCTAAATAGAGATGAAGATTGAAAACAATTAATGTCTAAAAAAGATTATGTTGAAAGAGTGATAGCTGAACGACTAATTATAGTACGTTATATATGGGCTTTCAATGTGCGTGAAATCATCACCTTCATATACAAATTCTCCAGACATGGAAAGCATTGCAGCAAGGCAATAATGATGTTGAGATCAAAACACCACATAGTGATATATAAGGTCTTGACAGAATCCACAACCACTGATAGGATGGACAAGCGCTTCATCGAGCATAGAACATAATATTAGCACTGAAAATGTACTCCAAGATGATACTTAACTTATGCGCACAAATGAAAAATGCAAATTACAAAAGTGTACGTGAATAATATACAATACCTCAATAGGTGTGGAGGCAAACACCATCTCGGACAATTCAAACGGATCACTAATTGCACCCAAGGTCTCCAGTTTAGGCGCAGAGACCACAATTATTTGTGAAGGTCTATAACAACAATTAAGGAGCAACCTTTGAAGTGAAGGGGCGTCTTCAATGATGAGCTCCTGCCCTTCAAATTGAATTCCAATGCTTACAAGGTGAGACGACTTTATTTTGAGAGAAGGGATATGGATTCCTATTCCAAAAACAAGCACCAAACGCTGTAGTGCAGGGCAGCTAGAGTGGATGATGCTGTGAAGTGAGGCCACCAACAGATCAACCAACACAAGCGCAAGTTTTTTCAGCACTGGCAGTCGAAGCATTTGTACCAGATAGTATGCTAGATGGCACCGGGTCAAGGTGGTGGTGTGGAGAGAGGAGGAAAACCATGAGATGGGCATCGGTGGTGAGGGCACAGATGCAGCTCTTGTTGGAAACCTATCACTGTAATGGTAGAACTCAAGCTACTGGAGTTTATCGAATTGACGGGATGTCAGGCAGGCGGCCACCATGCAGGGTATGTCTAGCAGGTAGCATGCCGGGATGCAGATGCGTTGAACGGAGCCCCCGTTGGAGGAGATGATGGCTCCGGGGAGTTCAGAATCATCACTGACAGATAGCTGATGACAGTCGAAATTAAGAGGCGCAGTGCACCACAGAGTACGCCACCGAGATGCGACGACTTGTGTGCGGCAGCCATCCTTGGTGGGGAGAAGGGAGATGATCTCCCCAAGGATTCCGTCCGGGAGATCGCTGATGCGGTCCGCTGGAGATTCTACTGGTTCCTCAGGTCCAGGGGGCGCATCTGGCCGCACAGCCGGGTCGAAGATCTACATCCGGCGGCGGCGCTGGTCGAAGCCTCATCTGTGTTCGTACCAATCTGAAAGAAAAAAATGGCATAACATGCAGGACATTCGAAATCAATTCCCAAGATCAGGAAGAAAAAAGGCACAAACATATATGTAGGTGACTAATCGGTTTTCCGTTGGAGTCGCAGTTGTTGCCGGAGTTGCTGTTGACCTCCGGCTCCAGCTGGGGGGGGGCATGACGGCGCCGATGAATTCAAGATCGTGCTACTGCCCGCGCGAGACCTCGTCGGCGGCGACGGAAACCTCTGTGGCCAGCTTGACGCGTTGTGCGGGTGCTTCACTAGCCCCGGCGGCCACTCCCTCCGATGGTGCGCTTCGGCGGCATCGTCATACACTCCGGAGTCCAGACGTCGGTGACCACTGTGGATCGGTGGTGCGGCCGCCTATTATGGCCGGTGGCTCAGGCGCGCAATTAATACGGACTAGTGGGAGCGAGGCAGGCTGCGTTCAAAAGTTGTCTCGCCTCCCGGTAAGCCTGCGCGGCGGACGTTTGCCATTCCTACCATCATTTCACACAGCTACTCACACGCCTCCCCATCAATACACACACCTGCACGCACGCCTCTCGGTATGCCTGCGCGGCGGACTGCTCGCATGCGTCCCGTCAACTCACGCCTGCTCGCACGACACACGGAGCTTGTGGCAGCACGTATATTTTTTGGTTTATTTTCTTCCGCTTTACTACTTCACTCAACCGTTTGCGTTGAAGAGATGCACAAATCCTGCGTTGAACATCTCGCACGTTTCCCGATGAACCTGTGCACCGGACGAGTTTTGCATTTACTAGAATTTAAAAACCAGGCATCTAAATGTTTTGCCGGCAATCAACAGTGCCTTGGTGTTTGAAATTCATTCTCATTTCTTGCATGGGACCTAAGCATGCACATAAGGATACAGATTTGATTTTTCAACCAATTTATAGTCACTGGAGCATGCGCATGTAGTTCAAATTTGAATTATGCACATAAATGCATTGAAAACTCAGTTAATGCATAAAAATGTCCAAACGAACCCCGAAAAATCACTAAAATTGACACAATACTCCTTCTGTTCTATGTTGACACGAGAAAAAAATTTGAAAGCCATAACAGGCAATGGATATCGTTTTGTCTCCAAAGGTGGGACGTTCCCTACCGAAAACAATCATGCTTGTTGTGAGAAGCTCCGGTTTGTGAGAAGCATATACCCAAACCTGCCCCAAATGGGACAAAATTTGTACCACGGCATGTTGATGCCGCTCCATGATAGCATGCCAAGTTTCATGAATGTCAGACGAGTTTTGGATTTACTAGAATTTAAAAACCAGACATCTCAATGTTTTGTCGGCAATCAACGGTGCCCTGGTGTTTGAAATTCATTCCCATTTCTTGCATGGGACCTAAGCATGCACCCAAGGGCACAGATTTGATTTTTCGACCAATTTATATGCACTGGAGCATGCACATGTAGTTCAAATTTGAATTATGCAAATAAATGCATTGAAAACTCAATTAATGCATAAAAATGTCCAAACGAACCCCGAAAAATCACAAAAATTGACACAACACTCCTCTTGTTCTATGTTGGCACAAGAAAAAAAAATTGAAAGCAATAAGAGGCAATGGATATCGTTTCATCCCCAAAGGTGGGACGTTCCCTACCGAAAACCATCATGCTTGTTGTGAGAAGCTCCGATTTGTGAGAAGCATATACCCAAACCTGCCCCAAATGGGACAAAATTTGTACCACGGCATGTTGATGCCGCGCCATGATAGCATGCCAAGTTTCATGAATTTCAGACGAGTTTTGGATTTACTAGAATTTAAAAACCAGGCATCTCAATGTTTTGCCAGCAATCAACGGTGCCCTGGTGTTTGAAATTCATTCCCATTTGTTGCATGGGACCTAAGCATGCACCCAAGGACACAGATTTGATATTTCAACCAATTTATATGCACTGGATCATGCACATGTAGTTCAAATTTGAATTATGCACATAAATGCATTGAAAACTCAGTTAATGCATAAAAATATCCAAACGAACCCCGAAAAATCACAAAAATTCACACAACACTCCTGTTGTTCTATGCTGACATGAGAAAAAAAAACTTGAAAGCAATAAGAGGCAATGGATATTGTTTCGTCCCCAAAGGTGGGACCTTCCCTACCGAAAACCATCATGCTTGTTGTGAGAAGCTCCGGTTTGTGAGGAGCATACACCCAAACCTGCCTCAAATGGGACAAAATTTGTACGACGGCATGTTGATGCCGCTCCATGATAGCATGCCAAGTTTCATGAATTTCAGACAAGTTTTGGATTTTATAGAATTTAAAAACCAGGCATCACAATGTTTTGCCGGCAATCAACGGTGCCCTGGTGTTTGAAATTCATTCCCATTTCTTGCATGGGACCTAAGCATGCACCCAAGGACAAAGATTTGATTTTTCAACCAATTTATATGCACCGGAGCATGCGCATGTAGTTCAAATTTGAATTATGCACATAAATGCATCGAAAACTCAGTTAATGCATAAAAATGTCCAAGCGAACCCCGAAAAATCACAAAAATTCACACAACACTCCTGTTGTTCTATGTTGGCATGAGAAAAAAAAATAAAAGCAATAAGAGGCAACGGATATCGTTTCGTCCCCAAAGGTGGGACATTCCCTACCGAAAGCCATCATGCTTGTTGTGAGAAGCTCCGGTTTGTGAGAAGCATATACCCAAACCTGCCCCAAATGGGACAAATTTTGTACCACGGCATGTTGATGCCGCTCCATGATAGCATGCCAAGTTTCATGAATTTCAGACGAGTTTTGGATTTAATAGAATTAAAAAACCAAGCATCACAATGTTTTGCCGGCAATCAACGGTGCCCTGGTGTTTGACATTCATTCCCATTTCTTGCATGGGAGCTAAGCATGCACCCAAGGACAAAGATTTGATTTTTCAACCAATTTATATGCACTGGAGCATGTGCATGAAGTTCAAATTTGAATTATGCACATAAATGCATTGAAAACTCACTTAATGCATAAAAATGTCCAAACGAACCCTGAATAATTCCAATTCTTTTATGATCACTGCAGACAAAAGGTCAAGCAATTCAAACACCGTCCATGGCTGCTGTGACCCCATTATGTAATTCAAATCAAGACGAAAAATCAAGTTCATCCCACACAGTTTATTATAACCAACCGTGTGAGATGCAGCACGAAATATCTTTGGACCGTGTCTGAATAAGGGACCGTGTCTGATGACACTTTGCGCTCCATTTTTTTGTCTGAAGCGATTCCAAATTTTCGGCTTCCGCGGAAATATCTAACCCCCCGCCCCCTCCCCCTTACGGAAAGCCACATTCCCCCCTTTCCACCTTCCTTTCCATGTTGAAACGTCACTCCTTGCTTGCAACGCCGCCTCCTCGTCGGCGACCCTCCTTCATGCTGCTCAACCTTGCCTATCCAGGCAGGTAATCCACACCCGACCCCCATCCTCCTCCTCCTTCCACATCCCACATGCCCCGACCGCTGGCGTGAGCACGACACCTTCCACCCAAATCACCGACCCCTCCACCAAATAAGCGCCGGCCTAAGCCATGGTGCACGCAGTATAGCCAGGACCTCAAGGAGCATTTGGCAGCGGAGAAGCAAATCGCGGCCGCACGCATGGATGATGTCGCGATGGCTGCCATTCGTGTCGCCCCAGATCTTGGAGGAGCACCTCGCTGTCAGGGCCATCGTTGACGCCTCGCGCGCTGACACTACGACGCGGTTGGCTGCTTTAAACGACAGTTCGTGGCGTTTTCTTGAGGCCACCATCGATGCCTTTGATGAAGACTACGAGGTGTTTTCTCAGCGTGCACGTGCTTACCTCATCTCGAGAGCTAGCAAGGTTGGTGCCCGGAGCGGCTCAGGCAACTCACCACTACAACGAGGGCACCCACGATGCGGAGGCTTCGCCCTCTTCCATGTCCAAGGAGCCAATCGTCACCGATATCTCCGACAATGAGGAGTAGCTTGTCTTATTAGCTCACTATAAGGACCCATGTTCAGTTTGCTAGCTACTGCCTTTCCTTAACAAATTCTAGTGCATTGTGCTATCTACTTTCACCATGCAATCTTCTGCTATAGTGTATATGTTCTATATGTCGTGCAATGTGGTGTTCAATTAACTGCTTGGTTCAATTCTGCAAATGTGATGTTCAATTCTTCAGGGTGCAATATTTCCAAGTTGTTAAGCATGCTTGGTTTGGTTAACTATCTGATCTTCTATTAGGTGTATGTTATATTGTTCAATTGGTGTTTAGTTAATTGATTGGTTCATTTTTGTGGCTTGGTTCACTTGTTGTGGTGTTTAGTTAACTGCTTGGTTCAATTCTGCAATGCGATGTTCAATTGTTGTGGCTGCATTCTGTTATTGTATACCATGTGAGGAATAAATCGAATTTGGCTGTACTAAATACATGAGAAACAAATATAATTTCTATATTTCCAAGTTGTTAAGCATGCTTGGTTTGGTTAACTGTCCGATGTTCTATTAGGAGTATGTTATATTGTGCAATGTGGTCCTCAGTTAATGGTTGGTTCATTTATTGTGGTGTTTAGTTAACTGCTTGGTTCAATTCTGCAATGCGATGTTCAATTGCTGTGGTTGCATTCTGTTATTGTATACCATGTGAGGAATAAATCGAATTTGGCTGCACTTAATACATGAGAAACATATACAAGTGCTATATTTCCTAGTTCCTAATCATGCTTGGTTTGGATAAATGGGTTTTCCATGTGGCTTGAATTAATCTGATGAATCTGCAATGTGCTTATTTATCATCAACATATTTTACTGATAGCATGCGAACCCTTACTTAACCTGATGACTAACTACCTTATATGTGTTGCAGGGAAACAATGGGAAGCACTAAGGTTTACAAGATGGTACTAACTATTATACCTTGCCTTTTTGTATTCCTTTGCCCCATTTCGAATATAGAGAAGATATGTATGCACATCCTTGTTTTCAGGCTTCACTAGTGATTACCTCTCAAACCACCTCTGTGGTCAGGAGGCGAGGAAAGTTTTCATACAACACCCACGGTTCAATATTGAATGTTCCTGAAGTGGTCGAAGGATGGATGGCCAATCATACACAGGCACTGGCCTAAAGTTGCAAAGACCTTCAACATGAATGAAGGCTCAATATTTGCCTTCCGCTTCAGCAGTTTTCCAGATGAGATGCATCTCTCTATGTACCGTCTATGATGCTAATTTCGAAAGGTTCTAGATGTTGCATGTGAAACTTGCTGCTGGTGCAGTTGTGTAATGGGGTACCTGAGTGCTGAAGCTATATCATGTTGTACTCCGATGTATTTCAATTATGAAATCCTGCGTCCTTGGAATATATTATGTGCTGAATATGAATGTCAATTAGATTAGTAAATGGATTATTAATAATAGGCCAATTAGCCTGCTAATTGGGTTTTCCTATTGCAAACGGTTAATGAGAAAACACCGTGGGCAATGACCTAAGGCAACGCACACAGTTTCTAGGAATAAACCGTGTTGGATCAATGAACAATCACACACGACATTCTCTTCAAAACTGTTTGCGTTATGCCACCTTGCGCAAACGTTTTCCTTGAAGTGATTGTGTGGGATGTATATACAAATGCAAACGTTTAGTGGTGACTGACTGTATGGGATGTACTTACGACCAGAAATGATTTTGCCTGTATAATTGTATTTTTTGAGCACTATTGTATGTATTTCTGTATTTGAGTACTCGCCGGTCGCACACGACCTCATTTTGCCGAGCGTGTGTGCCAGGAGGGCATATCCCCAATGGTTTCTGGGTCGTGTGGAAGGACCCCCCTATCGCCCACACTCACTTGGCGACGGTTCCAAATGCCGCCGTGGAAAGGGGTAAAAACCGTTTGTTTAGGACCGACGCGCACCAGTGTATATAAACTAGAAAACAAACAAACTATGCATTGAAAACAGAATCTGTCAAAAACAGAACAGTCTGTAGTAATCTGGACAACAACCATACTTCTACTACTCCAAAAATTCTGAACAATTAGGACAGCTTAGACAATTTGTATATCTATCACCTGTAAAAAATTCAGAATTTTTCCACGTTCCAGTAAAATATTAGAATTTCTGCACTGGACGCAAAAGTTTCTGTTTCTGCACAGATTCAAGTCAACTATCATCCACACTATCCCAAGAGCTTTACTTGGCACTTTATTAAAACAAAAGCAATAAAACATGATCACTACAGTAGCATAATCATGTGAACACACAAAAACAGTAGGTAAAACTGTTAGGTTGTCTCCCAACAAGCGCTTTTCTTTAGTGCCTTTTAGCTAGGCATGATGAGTTCAATGATGCTAGCATAAAAGATACGGATTGAAACATCACAAGAGCATCATGAATCATAAGTTCCTCTCTCAATATAATTTCGAGTAGAATCATGAATAGATTCATCAATATCACCATCACATAAAACATTCTTTTCATGATCCATAAGTGTAGAAATTTTATTACTCTCCACATAAGAAAATTTCTTCTCATTCACAATGAATACTATAAATTGTTTCCACATTAAAAGAGTAATGTTCAGTAAAAGGATATTCAAAATTATGACAATAATTATCACTACTTTTTATAACATAAGTACCTTCAGAATAATCATCATAAGTAGGAGGCATGCAATCATCATAGCAAATTTGATCATTCAAAGTAAGGGGACTAAAAGGATCATCTTCATTAAACATAGCATCCCCAAGCTTGGGACAAACTTTAATTGCAGCAAATAAATTCTGAAACATGTCATTATCATCAAACATAGAATCTCCAAGCTTGTGGCTTGGCATACCATAAGCATAATCACTCTCATCAGTAATAGTATGAATAGCACCAAAGGTATAACAATAGCTAACATCATAATTTCCCAAGTAGGTGCCAAAAAGATTTCCAAGATTATAAGAAGTATCATTATCTTCCCAATCATGATCATCACAACAAGCAATAGGCATAACAAAATCATCATCAAGTGCATCATCTTCCACAATTATTTTTTCTTCATTTTCATGAGGCATAACAATAATAGGAGCAACATTATTTGGGAGATACCTTTTTACCTCTATTCTTTCTTCTTTTCTTCTTCTTCACCACACCATGTGTGGGTTTAGTTAATTTTTTCAAGCTTCTTATTGAAGAAATTGGTTGAATAGGGAGCTCCTCCTCGTCACCTATTTCATCATGAGAGACAATAGGAGGGAAAGTGGAAATCTTTACCCTTTCATTAGTAATCCTTTTATATTCCATTGGTTTTCCCATCTTTCTATAGTTGGCAATATAAGCATTCTCATTGCAATTTACCATGCAAAACATATGGATATTTTTTAGTTTAGTTTTAGTGTCGTCCGTGAGAATTAATACTTCAAACCAACTATTTTTATATGTCAATTCTTCACTACCTAAAAATAGAAAAAGCTCATTATAAAGTTCAAGGGTGATCAAATCATTACAATATTTGGCCAAGATTCGATCATGAAATTTTTTGCAATGAAAATTAAGATGACCAACCTTATTGCAAAGTTCGCAAGTAATAGGACAAAGAGAACATAATTTTGTAGCAAATTCATCTATCACTTTGAGCAAAGAATTGGTTCTATCATGTTTATGCTTCTTGCAAAATCTATCTTCCCTATAAGGCACGTCTTCACAAAGTTTATGCACTCCGCAGAAATTGACATGCTTATAAGAAACATTTTTGTCATGACTTGTGCAATCATCATTAGCATTTTGGATATTTTCAAAGAATTCATACTAACAAATTGCAATCATGCTCATCATTCAAATATTTTGTGCCAAACATTTTATTGACTTCTTCTTCTAACAATTGAGCACAATTTTCCGAACCATCATTTTCAAGAAAGATATTATAAAGATGATCAATAATATGATGTAACCTCAATTCAATTTTTATGTAGTTTTCTTTTATAAACCAAACTAGTGATAAAACAAGAAACTAAAAGATTCGATTGCAAGATCTAAAGATATACCTTCATGCCCTCACCTCCCCGGCATCGGCGCCAAAAAAGAGCTTGATGTCTACTATGCAACTTGTTCTTGTAGACTTGTGTTGGGCCTCCGAGCGCAGAGTTTTGTAGGACAGTAGCATTTTTCCCTCAAGTGGATGACCTAAGGTTTATCAATCCGTGGAACGTGTAGGATGAAGATGGTCTCTCTCAAACAACCCTACAACCAAATAAAAAAAAGTCTCTTGTGTCCCCAACACACCAAATACAATGGTAATTTGTATAGGTGCACTAGTTCTACGAAGAGATGGTGATACAAGTGTAATATGGATAGTAGATATTGATTTTTGTAATAAGAACAATAAAAACAGCAAGCTAGCAATTGATAAAACGGAGCACAAATGGTATTGCAATGCTTGAAAATGATGCCTAGGGTTCGTACTTTCGCTAGTGCAATCTCTCAACAATGCTAATAAAATTGGATCATATAACCATCCCTCAGAGTGCGATGAAGAATCACTCCAAAGTTCCTATCTAGCGGAGAACATAAGAGGAAATTATTTGTAGGGTACGAAACCACCTCGAAGCTATTCTTTCCGATCGATCCATCCAAGTGTTCGTACTAAAATAACACCAAATAATTTTAGATTCATAATACTCAATCCAACACAAAGAACTTCAAAGAGTGCCCCAAGATTTCTACCGGAGAAACAAAGACAATTACGTGCATCAACCCCTATGCGTAGATTACCCCAATGCCACCTCGGGAATCCACGAGTTGAGTGCCAAAACATATATCAAGTGAATCAATAAAATACCCCGTTGTCACCACGGGTATCCATATGCAAGAAATATGTCAAGTGCTCTCAAATCCATAAAAGTATTCAATCCGATAAAATGTAATCTCAAAGGGAAAACTCAATTCACAACAAGATAGAGAGGGGAAAACACCATATGATCCGACTATATTAACAAAGCCGTGATACATCAAGATTGTGACATCTCAAGAACACGGGAGAGAGAGAGAGATTAAACACATAGCTACTGGTACAAACCCTCAGCCCCGAAGCTGGACTACTCCCTCCTCATCATGGTGGCCGCCGGGATGATGAAGATGGCCACCGGTGATGATTCCCCCCTCCGGCAGGGTGCCAGAACGGGGTCTAGATTGGTTTCCGATGGCTACAGAGGCCTGCGGCAGCGGAACTTCTGATCTAGGTTAACCCCCAGGGTTTTTGGAATATTTGGGAATTTATAGGGTAAAGAGGGGGTGAGGGAGGCCACCGAGGTGGGCACAACCCACCTGGGCGCGCCTGGGCCCCCAGGCGTGCCTTGGTGGGTTGTGCCCCCCTTGGGGCACCCCAGGTGCTTCTCTTGCCCAATGGATGTCTTTTGGTCCACAAAAAATTCACAAAAGGTTTCGCGGTGTTTGGTCTTCGTTTTATGTTGATTTCCTGCGATGTAGAAAACAAGCAAAAAACAGCAAACTGGCACTGGGTCAATAGGTTGGTCCC
The DNA here is from genome assembly GCF_018294505.1 of Triticum aestivum. Lineage (NCBI taxonomy): Eukaryota > Viridiplantae > Streptophyta > Magnoliopsida > Poales > Poaceae > Triticum > Triticum aestivum. The sequence continues at coordinate 157,433,495 of NC_057802.1, forward strand.
AAAAAATGATATAAAGTTGCTATAAAATAATTGTAAAATATCCAAGAATAACAATATAACAGCATGAAAACTTCATGAATTATAGATACGTTGGAGACGTATCAATCACATACACTGCTAGAGACAAACCCTAACTTTTCAGTTCTACCGGTATGGATCTCGGTCCCACGGAGATGACGTGACCAAGTTTCTGTAATGAAGTTGCTTCATTTCGGAATTATCAAGATGAAAACATTGGAACAACCGAAACATGGTCTTGCTCTAGCCATTGCACTTTGGTTGCTCCGAGTGTTCTGCTTTGGTCTCACCGAGGCCTCCAACGTTTGAATCTTTTGCACAGGTTGGTCTCACCGGAATTTTGGTCCAGTGTCACCGAGTTGGATCAAATGGTTGTAATAGTTGGATTTTTGGGTGAAGCATGTATATACCCGTCCACCCCCACTTACTCTCCAAGAGATCCATCAGAACGAAACACAACTTTCACCATTCATTTTCTGAGAGGGAACCACCTACTCATGTGTTGAGATCAAGAGATTTCGTTCCTACCATTTGAACCTTGATTTCTAGCCTCCCGAAGTTGCTTTCCACTCCAATCCCTCTCCTACCCAAGCCAAATCTGTGAGAGAGTGATTGAGTATTGATGAGACTATCATTTGAAGCACAAGAGCAAGGAGTTCATCATCAACTACACATCTACAACCTTTGCAGAGTGGTGTCGCCTAGATTGGTTAGGTGTCACTTGGGAGCCTCCAAGATCTTGTAGAGTTGAACCAAGGAGTGTGTAAGTGCAAGGAGATCGCCTACCTCGTGAAGATCTACCCGAGTGAGACTGGTCCTTTGTGGACGTAAGCCATGATGGAATAGACAAGGTTGCTTCTTCGTGGACCCTTCATGGGTGGATCCCTCCGTGGACTCGCGCAACCGTTACCCTCTATGGGTTGAAGTCTCCATCAACATGGACGTATGAAAGCACCACCTATTGGAACCACGCCAAAAATTACCGTGTCTTCATTGTGTTTGATTTTTCATCTCTACTCCTTTACTTTCCGCACAATTGCATGATGTACCACTACTAGGAAAAGGCCTACTAGTGGCGCACCAGTTTTGCCTACTAATGGCGCACTACTGGTGCGCCACTAGTACCACGCTACTAGTATTATACTAATGGCGCACCACTGGTGCGCCATTAGTATCTGGTATACTAATGGCGCATCACGCCGTGCGCCATTAGTATAGACCAACATGCTCCATTAGTGTGCCTCCCAGGGGGCGATATTTACACATGTGCTTTGCCATACTAATGGCGCACTGTGGGGTGATGCGCCATTAGTATCCTTTGGCATACTAATGGCGCACGTTGGGGTGATGCGCCATTAGTATGAATATTAGGGATTAATTTTTTTCTTTTCTTATATTTGCATAGGTTACAAAATATAGACAGCATATAGACAGCACCACACAACAACAGCAGATTCATCGAATACAATAGAAGATTAGTCTCCGAATACAATTCATCATATTAGTCTCCGAATTCAAAAGACCGAACAAAGATAGAACATTACAAGTCTCGAGACCGCGAGTAGCGAGTTTGTCTTCACATTACAAGTCGATATCGATCATCTAAACTACCATCACATAGAAGAGAGCTGCGGTCATCACAATGAGCATCATCGCGATGAAACTGGTCTTCATCCGGTTCCTCCAACGCTCCCTCCTCTCTCCCGCTAGATAGCACGCGTATCTAGATTCCGCCTCCGCCCTAGTGGTGTACCCTTTGTAACTGTTACCGCTGAAACGGTGAACCTGTCTCTGACACTCCTCCCAGCCGTCGTAGACTCCGGGAACCTTACCCTTGTACACGACATACGACGGCATCTCTATGCACTAGCCAAACAACAGACAATACATAAGTAATATATAATTATGCAACAAAAGGATCGAAAGAGAAAAGCAAGACATTAATAGCACGATTCATGGTCCTACTAATAAATAGCATCGATTACATCTAAGTTGAACGACTGTCCAAACCAAAGAGACATACAAGTTCATTAAAGTTTAATTACAACATGAGCTAATCGATGTTTCAGAACAACACATAGCATCACTACTTTCGACTCGACTCATGGGACCGGAGCGTGGATGAAGCCGCCGTCTTTCGTGATGGTCATGAAGTCGCGGGCGTTGTCAGCCTGCATTTGTAGCGTTGTGTCTATCTCACTGTTGGACGGTTGATATTTGAGGTAGAACTGCCCCGAGGTACGAAGGACATCTTGATGGATGATTTCTGCAAACTCCGACTGGATGCGAAAGAATTCTTGTCGGATGTCCGCGTCCTGGATTGCCGCCAAGCTTGCGGCCCAATCTTTGAGATTATTTGGTAGCAGAAGGTGATTATGGTCCCGTACGATCGCCCGCATGTGATGGAGGGCGTAGTAGGCATCCTTCTGACCGCCAGGCGGCTGCTTGACGCAGGGGAACGTCGTATTGTGGGTGAACACGTGCCTGCCGTACCTACGAGCTGGCCTCTTAAAGGTGCCTCCAGATGCGGCGTAGCCGGGGAGAGCATCATCAAGAACTTTCTTGATATTTGTGTAGTCTATCTTGGAGTCACGGTCCGGGTCGAAATACGTGGCCATGGAATATTTCGGGCTTAAGAGGATGAGTGTGCAATGTGTGTCACTGCACAGAACACGGAATGTTAGAAAAAAAAAGAACGATCGAAATCTAAGAAATCATATGTTACGGGGCGGTTAGGGGATGACTTACTCGGGAAAGTAAGGCACGAGGAAGTTATCCTTATCTGGGTTTGCCAGAATGACGCCTTCGAGGTGTGAACTCGCGACTTGCCGGTCCCCAGCGCTGCCCAAGATCTTGGCACGCATGTAGAAGGGGTCGACTATCACAATGTCCGGGGTCTTGTCTCTAATGATCCGCATCTCCATACTCAGCGAAAACAGCCGAACGAAGGTGTAGTGCAGCGGATGAAGGTTAAACATAGCAAAGATGTCATCAAACCGCAGGACGATCGTACCCCCGACGGCGCTATCCACAAAGCCCTTGCCCTCTGGCACCTTGGCCACGAAAACCGGGTATGCCACATCATTCTCTCTGAGACACCGCTTCTCCAAAGAAAGAACACTGTCATGCAGACTCCGCATAGCACCGGTTGCAGCATTGAGCATATTTGTCGGTAGCATCGCCCTACCCACCACATGCACCCTCCTCGAGATATCCTTAGGTGAAGGTGGCCCGTCCTGAGCATGGATCGTACTCGGTGCCGGCTGGCTCGCACCGGCGCCCTTGTTAGTCTTTCGTTTCCGTCCCTTCTTCCTGATCTGCTGTAATGGGATCGAGTTCTGCTCACAGACCGCCTTCTTGAGCGTGTTGGGGCTGATAATATTTTGCACCTCAGCTATCTGAGGCTCGGTGAAGGCGGCAGCTGGAGGCGTCTCCTGAGAACTGAACGCCAGACGACGCCTGCTGCAATTGGGTTTCTCCGTCGTACCAGCTAGATCACGGTCGTCTTTTTCAGGGTTGGGTTCTTGAGAAGGAGGTCCGCAGAACTCGTCATCGTACCCATGTTTGGCAAAGTACTTATCGACGTTGGTAAATGTACCGTCGTCGTCGTCCGGATCCTGTGCCATATGCATGTCCAGATCCTGTGCCATAGGGATGTCCGGCATGTCCGGTAGCGTTGCGGCGTTCTTGCCATGGCTTGGCGCTGGCACGACTGGCGGTCTTGTCTGTGGGGTGGTGTCCCCTGCCCCCAAACAAATCTGGCTCTTCGGCCAAAGCAGGGGCCAGCTTATGCAGGCGCTGAGGGTCATCACATCATCTTCGTCGGCCCCAGCGGGTCGAATCAGAGGTAACAACTCGTCGCAGCCTGGCAGCACCCGAAACAGTTCAACCCTATACAAGGTGGGTGGCATCGGATTATTGTGGAACACGCGGTTGCCCGGTTGAACAATTCTGCCCTTGGCGACATCGACCAACTCGCCGCCCACGAAGTGCAGGAGAGTGCAAGGAACGTCGGCGGCGCCCTGCAAAAACATGTAGGGCGTCAGGGATGCCCAGTCAAAGGCAAGGAGATGAAGTCAACAGCCGAGAGGCTTAGTTACCGTGATGCCGTCGAGCTCGGCTAATGTCGTGGCACTGCCAATGGCGGGCGTGCAACTGACGGAGGGGCCGCTTGCTAGCGAGGTGCCGGCCGGCGTACACCCGGGTGCATTAAGCTCCAATGCCCGTGCTGGCGCCGGAAACACGAATACCGCCTCCGCTGGAGACACCAATGGCGCCGCCTACGCGTTGTGCGAGTTGCTGGCCGTGAAGTTGGGAACCGAGGGAGGCCCCTGTTGGCCGCCCGCAATCCACGTCGTCAGCCCCTGAATCAAGGTAGGCACCATGGCGGTGAGCGTCGTTCCCAGTTGTTGTTGCACTTGCTCTTGGACAATCTCCGGAATCCGCGCCACTTGTGCCTTGAGTTCTTGAACCTCGCGCGACTGGCTTTCGGAGCTGGTCTTTTTCTCCTTTCTCCCACCAGCGGAATAGTATGACGACCATTTTGTGGACAAGCCTTTGCCGGCCACACAACCAGCTGACGACGGCTTACTGAGCTTATCCTTGTTTTTCATTACGTTCAACGCCCTATTTAAAGGGGTGTCGAAAGGGGAGCTCTGAGACGACCCCGCGCTACTGCTTTCAGCCTCCTGCGGAAGGAATGTGAACCATTTAGAAATTTGGCTTCATTAATTAGAATGCAACCATATGGAGCTAATTACGCGGGGGTGTATTCCTTACCAGAACAAGCTCAAGCGCCCTGGTCTTCGGATCCGTGGTAAGCTCCTTTGTTACCGGGTCCTCCTTGTACCGGGCCCTGACAAAGTTCCTGGTCTGCTTGTCACGGTATTTCTCGAAGCGGGGCGGTAGGCCTTGCTCGGCACGCTCCGCGTCCTCCTTGTCCCATATAGGCTCCGCCACTCTGTAACCGCCGGGACCGAGTTGGTGGACCCCTAAGTTCAACTGCCGCATTTCTTTCCCCCACTGACTTGATTCGGAGGTTGCGCTGCTCTCGCACTTGATCTTGAACTCCTTGTAGTCATCTTCGCTGATCAAAGGATATTTCGCCTTGATCTTCTCATAACTATCACCTTTTTCAATCATTGCCTTCACCGTGCTTCTCCAAGTAGACAGGGCCGTGCTCATCCTCGTGAGGGCGGCACTGTTCACTTTATTCCCTGAGAGGCGTGTGTTTGCAAAGTCAGCAGGGAACTTGTATCGTTCGTGCAGCTTCGTGAAGAGGAGGCTGCGCAAATTCCCTCGGTCCTTATGCCTTAGGTTCTCGGTGTTGATCGAGACGGTGCTCCGGAGAATGCACCCGAGCTGAACCGAGTACCCCTTGACTATTTCTTTGGGCGCCGTTGGATGCCCGTCGGAGTTCACTTCAGTAAATTCCTCCTTGACGGTGCCGAGCACGCTCGGGCGCCGGTCCTTCCGTTGCCTCTTCGGTTGGCTGCCATCTGTGCGTGCGCCGCCATCATCAGTGGTGGCATCCTCGGCGGCACCATCAGTGGTGTCATCCCCGACGCCACTAGGGGTTGTGTAGTCAGGATCGGTGTCTTCCGCGGCGTCCTCATAGCGGTGAGGTTCTTCCTCCAGCTCCTGGGACAGCTCCCAGAATTGCTTGCCGCCCGAACCGCCGGCCTCATCGTTGTGGGCCATGTTTCGCTCTAAATAGGAAAAAAGTTTGGTCAAAAAGTTGGTTATTGTCAAGGAACAAGATCATGGTCTCATCATTTATGGTTTGTCGACACCGAGGCATCCTAAAAGCTAAGCTTTTATCATTTAGGGTTTGTCGACGCCGAGGCACCCTAAAAGCCTAAGCTTTCATCATTTAGGTTCTTATCGACACCGAGGCACCCTAAAAGCCAAGGTTTTATAATTTAGGGTTTGTCGACGCCAAGGCACCCTAAAAGCTAAGCTGGGAAGGAGAATTCTAAGTTGGGCCTAATCACTTGGCTCTATTGCCACCTATGGTTTAATGCAGCAAGAATAAAGGGGCAGTTGATCCTACTTAATTAAGTACTAAGATACCCCGGCCCATGCATTAGTCGCAAGTACCCCATATGTCCTATTTTTAGCAAAGTCATGCTAAAATTCACGGAAAATTTCAGCATGACCTTTGCTGAAAATAGGACATATGGAGTACCCGAATTTGCCGGAACGGAAGTTAATCGACATTCCGACAAACTCAAGGGCCTCTCGGGGTACCTGCAAAATCATTATCCCCGCATAATGAAGTCCCCAATGGGTCATTTCAGAAGATCACAAGTAGCATCATCACAAGTACAGCAGCAGCAGCAGTGAATACAGGCATAACAGCAATAGCAGCAGCTTTATTCTTCTTCTTCATAAACACTAATTGTCTAATTGAGCAATACAGCGACAGTGTGAACAAATAAAAACACAAACTACACCTACATATTTGGGTACCTCTATGGTAGTAACATGCCATGCTCTGCCTAGAGCTACTGCAGCAATCATTGTTATACATTTCTCTGAATAGTATATATGGCTTGAAATGGTAGAACAGGTTACAGTAATTAGATGAATGAAATGCATAAGTGTTATACATTTCTCTGAATAGTATACAAGGTGGTGTAGATCTCTAAGGAGCAGCATTAAAAGGGAAGGGCGTGCGGCAAGATGCCATCAAGCTCCCGGCAGCAATGGTCACAAGTGACAGGAGCTGCGCCTGCCACTAGGATGAGCACTTTTAATTTTTTGCTTCTTCTTTTTTTGAGATAGAAGCACTTTCCGTCTCAGAAACAAAGATCACACAGCTTTATAAAATCAACTTTACAGGAAGTATTCGTGTAAGGAAACATTAATAAGTATCTAAGTGTTTTCAGTTCATTTTATACAAAAGACAAACAACAACCCTTTTCTTTTGCACCGGAAGAAAATGCTAGTACTATGTGATAAGCTTTAGAAAATGGAGTACTTACAGCAACTGCGCAGGCAATCAATCCAGGCTTCTCCCGGTGATCCAAAGCAACAAAGAATAGAAGAAAAGCACCAATATACCGGGGAATTGCAGCCAAGAAGAACCCTAGTAAGAACCTTCAAAACAAAACCAACCTAAAGTCTTTAATATGGATTGATTGTGCTTTCATTTTAAATTTGCAGGTAAGAACAATGAACTTATAGAAACTCCTTAATATGAATATTATACCGATGATAAAAGAAGTGAGACAAGAAGTGTCCGCAGCCTTGAGTAGATTCCCGAGACCTGAAGGTTGTTCACCCTGCTCATATCAAATATTATGTTGTATTAGCAACAAGTAGACAAGCCTCCATACATCAATCCCTAAATGATGAATGAACTGGCATGGCACATTAAAATTAAGAAAGGACATCACACTTCACATCCCAGGTGCTCTTATAAATGCTGTCAGCGTCTCTGAAGCATACAAAAAGGAAGCGACATCACAAGTCACAATGTACTCTCTCCGTAAAGAAATATAAGAGCGTTTAGATCACTATTTTAGTTATCTAAATGCTCTTATAATTGTTTACAGAGGGAGTATCAAAGAGTATATACAATTACTTCTGACCAAATCTACTAGTGTTAGTGTATTGCTTGATCAAACAGCAAGCAGTATTCAGCAACACAATTACTTCTGACCAAATCTACTAGTGTAGTGGGAGACATAACATTTTGCAGGAAACTAAATTAGTTGTATGTTAAAACAGTACAGAGAGACAGTGGCTAAACTTTCTCTGATGACGCCCCATTGGGGGTTTACACACCTTACTTTAGAAAATATTTAATTAGGAAGAAAATTAGAGCACATCTTCTGAACCAAAATTACTAGTACAACTTAATGAACAAACAATTGTTGGCCAAAATTACTGCAACTCATCTTCTCCTTGGTTGAACATATCGTACTCCAGTACAAAATAAGTTGGAACAGATCGAATGCCTAATCTAAATGATCAAGAAAGAAAGAAAAACAAGAGTACCCAAGCAGGAGTCGGGGGTGGACTGGGCGGGCACCGCGCGGCAGGGGGTGGAGGAGGCGTGGGGCGCGGGAGGCAGCGCGGGAGCCAGCACGGGGGACGAAGGCCGCCGCAGCCTTAGCATCGTGAGGAACGGCGGAGGGGCCGCCGGTGGGGAGAGAAACCTAGGGGGAAGGAGAGAGGAGGAATCACCTAGAGGACGCCGGCGTCGAGGAGGCTGCGGGCGGCGATCCGGAGGAAGGGGCCCGTGATCGTTGTTGGCCGGGTCCCGGCGTCCGTCGTCGGCGTCCTTGGCCGCCTTCTTGACCTTCCAAGCAGAAGAAGGCACGGGCGGTGAGAGGAGGAGGAGGAGAAGCTAGGGGGATGGGGGAAGGGAGGGAGGGGACGTACGTGCTGGGGCGGGGCGGCGAAGGAGCGGCGGGGGACGACGACCGGGCGGCGGAAGGAGGGAGGCGGGGACGGAGGGGGCGCGAGGGTGTGGCGAGGGAGGGGATCTTGCGAGGGAGGTACGAAGGGATCGGGCGAAGGGGGAATTAGCTAGGGGGAAGCTTAGTAATGGCGCAGCCCCTAGCGGTGCGCCCTTTGTATTTTTTTTCTTGGATAGGAATGGCGCACCTCCTGGCAGTGCGCCATTAGTAATCTTTTTTTTCTTGGATAGGAATGGCGCACCCCCTAGCGGTGCGCCATTAGTAAGTTTTTTTTAGGATTTTTTGTTGCCTAGCGGAGGGCCGGCAACGGCGGCTTGAACCCTAGGTCTCGCTCGGGGGGGAGGGAGGGGGTGGGTGGTGCGCTCGGCCGATTCCGTTCAGGGGAACCGAGCGAGGAGACAAGGGAGGGTGCGGGGGATCGTCGGTGGCAGTGGAGCGGGCCGGGGGAGGGTGCGGGGGGTCGTCGGCGGCAGTGGAGTGGGGGAGGGTGCGGGTTGTCGGCGGCAGCGGTGGAGCGGGGGTGGGTGCGGGGGGTCATCGGCGGCGGTGGAGCGGGGGAGGGTGCGCGGGGTCAGCGGCGGCGGTGGAGCGGGGGTGCACCATAAGTAACTTTTTATTATTATTTTTAGTTGCGTCTAATAATTTTTTAGAAAATGACGATCAAATTTGAAAACATTTATGAATGTGAAAAAATATCATCAAATTTGTTATTTGAAAATATCATCAAATTTGTTATTTAAAAATATCATCAATATTTTTTTGGATTTTTAGTTGCATTCATCTGTGAATTGGTAAAACATTTATGAATATGAAAAAATTTCATCAAATTTGAAAAAATATTCATGAATTGAAAAAGTGCCCATGAAATTTAAAAATATTCATGAGTTCAAAAAATATTAACAAATTCAATACTTTTTGTGAGTTAGAAATTCAATACCATAATAAACATAATATTAAAAAGTGCCCATGAAATTTAAAAATATTCATCAAGAAATGAAGGCTACAATTTAAATACAATCAATCTTAGCTAGCTATCTGTTAACAATCTTCTTGCCCTTATTTTTCGTAAATGGAGTTCTTCTCTTGAACGGACGTCCTTTAGGTAGGGTGGTCCTGCTTCTTCTTGTGGTGTATGCTGGTACTTCATCGTCGTCATCATGTTCCATCTTCGGGTCGCCGTACTTGTCGAAGTCTTGCTCATTGGCGACTCCATCCATTCCGATGATCTTCCTTTTGCCTCTCCTCACGACAACATGACTGGTCTTTGACGGGTCGGTAATGAAGAAGCATTGGTCCACTTGGGAAGCCAGTACCCATGGCTCATTTTTCGCGGTGACGTTTGCGCCCGCGGTCTTGGATTTGGCTTCGGGTATAACCATGGTGGTGAAATACCGGTCTTCTTTTAGGACGCTCTTGGCCCATCTGAGACGGAACATCGGGACCTTCTCTCCAGCGTAGTTCAGCTCCCAGATCTCCTCGATCCTTCCGTAGTATATGTCCTTGTCGTTACCGGTGTAGGATTCCATCGTTACCCTGGAGTTCTGATAACCATCGCTCTTCATGTCCTTTCCCTCGGTGTAGAATGTGTAGCCGTTGATATCGGACGCCTCATAGGTCATCAGGTTGTGCTCGGCGCCCTGTGACAAGGCGAATATGAGTTGTTCTTCCGCGGAAGAATCCTCATGTAAAGGGTACGACAGAAGCTTCTGCTTGAACCAACGCGTGAAACATGAGTTGTGCTCTTTGATTATATCTCCGTCCGTCCTCTGTTGGCCTCGGTCATTGTACGTCTTCTCAATAAAGGTTTTGTGCTCTACCACCCAAGGATCGACCACGTCTATGTGTTGTAGCGCGACTAGGTTTGCTCTTTCAAAGTCGGCGAGTCGACCCTCGAAGTCGACATGCATTTCGCGGCGACCCTCACGGTGATCCCATCCAGCGAGCCTGCCGAGGTGCCTGTTGACGGGCAGACCAACGGGGTTCTCGATGCCTAGATAATTCGTGCAGTAGGAGATGCACTCTTCGGTCACAAAGCCCCTGGCTATGCTTCCCTCTGGACGTGACATGTTGCGAACGTATCCTTTGATGACACCATTCATCCTTTCGAACGGCATCATGTTGCGCAGGAACGTCGGCCCGAGTTGGATGATATCCTCCACGATATGGACCAGCAGATGCACCATAACGTCGAAGAATGCGGGCGGGAAGTACATCTCAAGCTCGCATAGTATCACCACGATCTCTTCCTGTAGCCTTCTGAGTTGCCTCACGCCAACCGACTTCCGAGAGATGACGTCGAAAAAGTTGCATAGGCCAAATAGCGTTTCACGGACGTGCGCATCCATGATTCCACGGATTGCAACTGGAAGTATCTGCGTCATCAGCACGTGACAGTCGTGAGACTTGATCCCGCTGAACTTCTGCTTCGCTGGGTCTAGGTATCTGCTTATCTTCCCCGCGTAACCGTAAGGAAGTTTTACTCCTACGAGGCAGGTGAAAAACTGATCCATCTCCTCCTAACTTAGAGTGAAGCACGCGGGAGGGTAGTCATTTCCGGTCTTCTTGGCCTTTTTGCCTTTGCGACGACTTTCCATGTCCTGCTTCGCCTCATCATCATCATTAGCGTGAAGCTCCTCCCTGATGCCCATTGATTTCAAGTCTGCCCTTGCTTTCGGCCCATCTTTGGTCCTCTCTGGCATGTTGAGCAGGGTACCAAGCAGACTCTCGCACACGTTCTTCGTGATATGCATGACATCAAGGCTGTGAGGCACACGGTGGATGTTCCAGTATGGCAAGTCCCAGAAAACAGACCTCATTTTCCATACCTTCAGCAGCGGCTCTGGCGCCTTTCGCTTCTTTCCCGGCTCTAGCACCTTTTGCTTCTTTCCCGGCAGTGGCAATCTTTCCAATTTTTCAACAGCGTCTATTTCCTCGCCGCTCCTCGTACGCGGGCGTCTTCGGGGTTCGGTTTCACCATCGAACAGATCCTTGCGTTTCCTCCACGCGTCATCGTCGCGAAGCCACCTTCGATGTCCCATGAACACGGTTTTTGAAGACCCGGGATCTCTATCTAGCTAGCGATACGTTGTGTCATCCATGCACCTGACGCATCCAGAAAATCCGTGGACCACCTGCCCCGTGAGATATCTGTAACCGAGATAGTCGTGCACCATCGTGAGCAGTGCGGCTCTCATAGGGAAATATTCTTTCTCTGCGGCGTCACACGTATTGGCTGGCGTTTTCCACAGCGTGTCTAGCTCATCTTTCAGCAGCCCCAGATACAGATTGATGTCGTTCCCTGGTTGTTTCGGCCCTTCAATTAGCATACTCATGTGAATGTACTTCCTCTTCATGCAAAACCAGGGGGAAGGTTGTACATCCACACAAACACAGGCCAGGTGCTATGTGTGCTTCTCTGGCTGCCAAACGGATTGACTCCATCGGTGCTCGCGCCTAGCATGATGTTCCTTCGATCCTTCCCAAATTCTGGGTGTTCGAAGTTCAACGCTTGCCACTGGCTCCCATCCTTAGGGTGACTCAGCATCTTGTCTTTTTTACTTATCTCCGGATCATTTGCGTCATCTTCTCGCTTCTTGTCCTCCCTATCCGCGTGCCAACGCAGGAGCTTTGCTACCTTAGGGTCCGCAAAATACCGCTACAGACGAGGAGTGATCGGAAAGTACCACACCACTTTTCGAGGAGCTTTCTTCCTCTTCTTGTATCGAGTGACGCCGCACACCGGACATATGGTAGACACTGCGTGCTCGTCCCGATAAATGATGCAATTGTTCATGCACACATGGTATTTCACGTGCGGTAAATCCAAAGGACACATGATTTTCTTCGCCTCCTCGAAACTGGTCGGGCACTTGTTCCCCTTGGGAACACGTTCGTGCCAGAATGACATCTTCTCGTCGAAGCATGCGTCGGTCATTTTATGTTTTACCTTCATCTCCAGAGCCATGAGCGTTACTTTCAGGCGGGTATCCTCGGGCCTGCATCCTTCATACAATGGAGTAACCGCGTCTATCTCCAGTTGATCCAGCTTGGCTTTCTCTCGGGCGGTAGCTCTTGCGTTATCCGTCTGCTTGAGAAGCAGCTCTTGAATATGAGGGTCCTGCACCCAGCCCATCGATGGTCCATCGTCGTCTGCTCCGCCGGCATCTTCATCTTCATGATCATGCCCTTCGTCTGCTCCGGCATCTTCCTCATCATCATGTTCGGCATCTTCTACATGATAACTGTGTACAGCATCACCGTCGTTATCATGTCCTGGAGATTCTTCGTCTTCTCGCCCGCCCGAGCCGTGGTGGTTGTCTTGCTGCCCTTCCTCATTTCTTGCTCGGCCCCCATCGACGACTTCATAGTCATCTTCATCACCTTGCCACCGATAGCCATCCATGAAACCACGCAAGAGCAGGTGGTCCCGCACCTGCCCGAAATCCGGGTCCGCAATAAGGCTCTTCAGCTTGCATCTTCCACACGGACATGTTATCTCCATCTCGTTCTTTTGAAGCATCTCGGCCTTCGCGGAGCTCAAAAACCTATTCACGATGCCTTCGGTCATCGTGCGGACCATGGTCGCCTACGGGGTAGAGCAAAACGATATTTTAGAACCAAGAAAAATTTTGGCATGACTTTCCCTAAAAATAGGACCAAAAAGAATGCATAGTGCCAAAATTCTCGCCGAAACGGAAATGAATCAACATTCCGGCAAAATATTGGCAACTATCGCATTTCAAATACCGGTACCTGCAAACACAAACATATATGCAACACCACAAACATATGCAACACAACAAACATACATAGATCTAGCTAGGCCATAAAAAGTGCATGTGCACGTTGTTGGAGGGAGAACAACATAAAGATAGCTTCCCCCTTACTTACCTATCAAAAAAGGTAATTTAACCACTTAATTTGGGTGAATCTATGGTGCAAATGAGGTGAGGAGGAGGAGGCAGCCGAGACAACCTTGGAGGAGGAGGTGGAGAGAATGAAGTGGGGAAAGTGAATGGGTAGGTGTGGCTGTCCAAAATATCTAGCTGGTCCCAGGTTACTAATGGCGCACCACCTACAAATGCGCCATTAGTAACCCTGGTTACTAATGGCGCACCTGCGGGTGGTGCGCCATTAGTAGTTTTGCAAAAAAATAATTAAAAAAATATACACTAATGGCGCACCAGGGCACAGTGCGCCATTACTAGTTTAAACTAGTAATGGCGCACTATACCCTGGTGCGCCATTAGTACTTTTGCAAAAAAATAAAAAATATATAGTAGTGGCGCACTATGTGGCTGGTGCGCCATTACTAGTTAGAACTAGTAATGGCGCACTGTGCCCTGGTGCGCCATTAGTATGTTTGAAAAAAAAATTGTTACTAGTGGCGCACCGTGTGTCTGGTGCGCCATTAGTGTCTTTCACAGTAATGGCGCACCAGCACATGGTGCGCCACTGCTATATAGTAGTGGCGCACCACATGTCTGGTGTGCCATTAGTGGCCATTTCATCTATAGCCCTTTTCCTAGTAGTGTACTATTTCTTCTGCTCTATCTCTAGATATCCATCTGTAGGAAGTCTTGATGATACCTTAACTTGTGCCAAAATCTGCCTAAATCCAAAGAAAACTAAAAGCTACACCTTTGGTTCGTTAAGAGTCTATTCACCCCCCCCCCCCCCCCTCTAGACCTATCTTCTCCGATTCTACAAATGGTTTAAAATTCGACATGTGTGCTGCTAGCATGTTTTAGATAGCCTAGTCGCCAGATACACAGGAACAAACCACCATGTTGATTGTAGTGTGTGAACTATTTGTTTCTCGCAAGATGGGGATATTTTCCATGCAGTTCGTAAGTTGCTCAAAGGCAGACACACTCTTTGCCTCACTCTTCTAGAGATTTGAGTTTTGCCACCAGAGGAGATGTTCTGTGACTCTGAACTGGAATGACTTTTATTATTGATTGATAATGGAGATTCACATACTTGTGGTAAAAATTTATTCAGCTTGTGGCAAGCCTCGACCCTGTGCAATAATATTATTTTTGGTTACGGGGAAGATTATATTTATGCTTAGCTGGTTTTTTTATAATTATTGGGCATCATTTTATAGGGTTATCTAAATGTAACCAAATCTTAATGATGGGTGAAATGGGTTCCACCACCTGTTGAAGTTGGTGTGGCGGCAGTCTCCGATTGAAAGCTCAAAATTCTTCTCAGACTAGGTGGCGGCACCGTCGCCATGTCCTATTTAGAGGCACTGCTTGTGGAAGGTGTGGTCTTGGGTGAGTAGTATTAAGGCTAAGAGGCATCAAGGGGTTTTGACGTTCAATCGAATGTGGGGATGTTGAGGTTTGACAGGTCTAGAGATATGTCTTTGTTGGGGGTCTCTTGCATTGTGTCTGCTATTGTGCCTCGGTGGGTCACCCATGATCCTGGGTGAAAAAGGATATGGTTCTCCTTCTCAACAGCCTGGCGGATTTTTCGGTGGTGGCCCCGGCTGCTTTTTCGGTGGCTCAGTCTGGCGGATTCGGGTGGCTGCGAGCGGCCTGGGGCAGGGGTGCACCGGCCGGTGAGGCGACCACTACCGCGTGGCCATGGCGGGGTGCGGGTGGTGGTGGTCCATCCCTTCTCCTGGTTCGGGCTAGCCGGGACTCGGGGCTCGTGCTTGGGCGGATTAGTGTGGGCCCCGAGGGGGTCGAAGCTCCTGCTCCGGGTAGGTGTTGGTTGGCTCGATCTAGGTGGTGTCCGTTGATGTCTACTATGCAACTTTATTCTTGTAGACTCGTGTTGGGCCTTCAAGCGCAGAGTTTTGTAGGACAGTAGCAATTTTCCCTCAAGTGGATGACCTAAGGTTTATCAATCCGTGGGAGGTGTAGGATGAAGATGGTCTCTCTCAAACAACCCTGCAACCAAATACAAGAAATCTCTTGTGTCCCCAACACACCCAACACAATGGAAAATTGTATAGGTGCACTAGTTCGGTGTAGAGATGGTGATAAAAGTATAATATTGATGGTAGAAATATATTTTTATAATCTGAATAAATAAAAACAGCAAGGTAGCAAATAGTAAACGGGCACAAAAACGGTATTGCAATGCTTGAAAATGAGGCCTAGGGTCCGTACTTTCGCTAGTGCAATCTCTCAACAGTGCTAATATAAATTGATCATATAACCATCCCGCAAAGTGCGATGAAGAATCACTCCAAAGTTCCTATCTAGCGGAGAACATAAGAATAAATTGTTTGTAGGGTACGAAACCACCTCAAAGCTATTCTTTCCGCTCGATCTATTCAAGAGTTTGTACTAAAATAACACAAAGCTATTCTTTCCGATCGATCTATCCTAGAGTTTGTACTAAAATAACACCAAAGCAAATTCATATTCATAATACTCAATCCAACACAAAGAACTTCAAAGAGTGCCCCAAGATTTCTACCAGAGAAACAAAGACAAGAACGTGCATCAACCCCTATGCATAGATTACCCAATGTCACCTCAGGAATCCGCGAGATGAGTCCCAAAACATATATCAAGTGAATCAATATGATACCCCATTGCCACCACGAGTATTCAATTGCAAGACATATATCAAGTGTTCTCAAATCCATAAAAGTATTCAATCCGACAACAACGGAATCTCAGAGGGAAAAACTCAATTCATCACAACAATATAGAGAGGGGAAAACACCATATGATCCGACTATATTAACAAAGCCCGCGATACATCAAGATTGTGACATCTCAAGAACACGAGAGAGAGAGAGAGAGAGATTAAACACATAGCTACTGGTACAAACCCTCAGCCCCGAGGGTGGACTACTCCCTCCTCATCGTGGTGGCCGCCGAGATGATGAAGATGGCCACCAGTGATGATTCCCCCCTCCGGCAGGGTGCCAAAACAGGGTCTAGATTGGTTTCTCATGGCTACGGAGCATTGCAGCGGCGGAACTTCTGATCTAGGTAAACCCCGAGAGTTTTCGGAATATTTGTGAATTTATAGGGTAAAGAGGGGGTGCGGGAGGCCACTGAGATTGGCACAACCCACCTGGCCGCGCCTGGGCCCCCAGGCGCGCCCTGGTGGTTTGTGCCCCCCTCGGGGCACCCCCAGGTGCTGCTCTAGCCCATTGGTGGTCGTCTGGTCCATAAAAAATACACAAAAAGTTTCACGGTGTTTGGACTCCGTTTGATATTGATTTCCTGCGATGTACAAAACATGCAAAAAACAGCAACTGACACTTGGCACTATGTCAATAGGTTAGTCCCAAAAAATGATATAAAATGATTATAAAACATCCAAGAATGATAATGTAACAACATGGAACGATCAAAAATTATAGATACGTTGGAGGCGTATCATCCGTTGATACATCTCCAACGTATCTAACTTTCTCTAACACTTTTCCTCTTGTTTTGGACTCTAATTTGCATGATTTGAATGAAACTAACACCGGACTGACGTTGTTTTCAGCAGAACTACCATGGTGTTGTTTTTGTGCAGAAATAGAAGTTCTCAGAATGGAAAGAAACTTTGCGAGGATTTTTTATATCAATAAAGAGAATTTCTGGAGCCAAGAGCCACCAGAGGGGGGCACTTGGTTGGGCACAACCCACCAGGGCGCGCCTGCCCTCCCAGGTGCGCCCAGGTGGGTTGTCCCCACCTGGTGGCCCCGCAGACCCTGAAACCGACGCTATAAAATCATATTTTTTCAGAAAAAATCAAGGAGAAAGAATTATCACGAACAACGAGACGGAGCCACCGTCACCTCCTGTTCTTCATCGGGAGGCCAGATTTGGAGTCCGTTTGGGGCTCCAGAGAGGGGGATCTTCATTCTTCATCATCACCAACCCTTATCCATCGCCAATTCCATGATGCTCCCCACCGGGAGTGGGTAATTCCTTCATAGGCTCGCTGGTCGGTGAGGAGTTGGATGAGATTCATCATGTAATCTAGTTAGTTTTGATAGGGATTGATCCCTAGTATCCACTATGTTCTGAGATTGATGTTTCTATGACTTTACCATGCTTAATGCTTGTCACTTTGGGCCCGGGTGCCATGATTTCAGATCTGAACTGTTTATGTTTTCACCATTTTATCCATGTTCTAGATCCAATCTTGCAAGTTATAGTCACCTACTACATGTTATGATCCGACAACCCCGGAGTGACAATAGTCAGGACCACTCCCGGTGATGACCGTAGTTTGAGGAGTTCATGTATTCACGTGTGTTAATGCTTTGTTCCGGTTCGCTATTAAAAGGAGGCCTTAATATCCCTGAGTTTCCAATTGGAACCCGCTTCCACGAGAGGGTAGGACAAAAGATGGCATGCAAGTTCTTTCCATAAGCACGTATGACTATTTATGGAATAGATGCCTACATTATATTTATGAACTGGAGCTAGTGCCGCATCGCCCTAGGTTAGGACTGTCACATGATGAATGTCATCCAACAAATTACCGATCCAATGCCTACGAATTTATCCTATATTGTTCTGGCTAAGTTACTACTGCTATCGTTACTGTTGCACTTGCTACTATACTGCCATCAGTGTTACCGCTACCGTTGTTGCTGCTACTATTATCAAAACTATCATACTACTTTGCTACTGGTCACTTTGCTGCAGATAACTCATCTCCAGGTGTGGTTGAATTGACAACTCATATACTTACAAATATCCTTTGGCTCCCCTTGTGTCGAATCTATAAATTTCGGTTGAATACTCTACCCTCGAAAACTATTGC
Source organism: Triticum aestivum (assembly GCF_018294505.1). Lineage (NCBI taxonomy): Eukaryota > Viridiplantae > Streptophyta > Magnoliopsida > Poales > Poaceae > Triticum > Triticum aestivum. Next base: position 157,451,683 of record NC_057802.1, read on the forward strand.
GATCCCCTATACTTGTGGGTTATCAAGACCTTTTTCTATCGCCGTTGCCGGGGACCATAGCTATATTTGTTGACTCACTTGGGATTATTATCAATGTATCACTATGAAGTATCTGAAGGATGCTAAGACTAAGATTTATCCCTCTAAGACAAGGGGAGGTAAGGAATTGCCATCCAGTTCTGCTTTAGATTCACCTTCTGTTATAAGTAAACTTGCAACATCACCACATGCTATTAATCCTGATATGTCGCAAGTCGTTGATGATGCTACTTCTACTATGAATGACACTTATGATGATGCTAGTACCTTGCTTGAGGATGAGGATGTGCCACTTGGTGACTTTCTTGATGAACAAATTGCTAGAGTAATACAACATGATGTTGTTGAATCCGATGATGAGCTTGAAACTGAAACTCCTGAAATACCTTCTAGAACTAGCCTTCCTAGATATGAATTACCTAAGGTACCGGAAGGTTATGTTATGAATGAGGAGACAACTAGAGATATTCTTGCTTGTAAAGATAGAGATGATCTAGAGAAATTATTATGCAAATATAAAGAAAAATCTTTGAATTCTAGAATGCAATATGATCTTAAGTTTGCTACCTCACCTATCTTTATTGATGATAAGGATTATGAATTCTTGATACGTCTCTGTCGTATCTATAATTTTTATTGTTTCATGCCAATATTATACAACTTTTACATACTTTTGGCAACTTTTTATATGATTTATTGGACTAACCTATTGATCCAGTGCCCAGTGATACGTCTCCAGCGTATCTATAATTTTTGATTGTTCCATGCTTTATATTATCAATCTTGGATGTTTTATAGTCATTTTATATTATTTTTTGGTACTAACATATTGACATAGTGCCAAGTGCCAGTTGTTGTTTTCTGCATGTTTTTTACATCGTAGGAAATCAATATCAGACGGAGTCCAAATGCAACGAAACTCTACGGAGATTTTTTATGGACCAAAAGGAACGTAATGGGCCCTGGATGCACCTGGGGGTGCCCCGAGGGGGCACAACCCACCAGGGTGTGCCAGGAGGCCCAGGCGCGCCCTGGTGGGTTGTGCCACCTCGGGTGCCCCCCGAACCGCCTCTTTGCTCTATAAATACCCCAATATTCCAGAAACCCTAGGGGAGTCGACGAAATATTCATCCAGGCGCCGCAGAGTCCAGAACCACCAGATCCAATCTAGACACCATCTCGGATGGGGTTCACCACCTCCATTGGTGCCTCTCCGATGATGCGTGAGCAGTTCTTTGTAGACCTTCGGGTCCGTAGTTAGTAGCTAGATGGCTTCCTCTCTCTCGCTGAATTTTCAATACAATGGTCTCTTGGAGATCCATATGATGTAACTCTTTTGCGGTGTGTTTATTGGGATCAATGAACTTTGAGTTTATGATAAGACTATCTTTTTATATCCATGAAAGTTATTTGAGTTTCTTTGATCCCTTATATGCATGATTGTTTATAGCCTCGTATTTCTTCTCCGATATTTGGGTTTTCTTTGGCCAACTTGATCTATTTATTGTGCAATGCGAAGAGGTGCTTTGTAGTGGGTTCGATCTTACGGTGCTTGATCCCAATGACAGAAACGGAACCGACACGTATGTATCGTTGCTAGTAAGGATAAAACGGTGGGGCCTATCTCTACATAGATAGATCGTGTCTACATCATGTCATCGTTCTTATTGCATTACTCCGTTTTCCCATGAACTTAATACACTAGATGCATGTTGGATAGCGGTCGATGTGAGGAGTAATAGTAGTAGATGCAGGCAGGAGTCGGTCTACTAATCTTGGACGTGATGCCTATATAATGATCATTGCCTGGATATCATCATAATTACTTCAAGTTCTGTCGATTGCCCAACAGTAATTTGCTCACCCACCGTTTGCTATTTTTCTCGAGAGAAGCCACTAGTGAAACCTACGACCCCCGGGTCTTCTTTCTCATATATTTGCCTTTGCGATCTACTTTTCTCTTGCATTTATTTTCAGATCTATTAAACTAAAAATACAAAAATACCTTGCTGATTTCTATTTATTTTATTTGGCGTTCTATCTATCAATCTACTACAATTTTATCTCACGTCCGTTTGACTATCTTGAGGCGCCGTACCCCGGAAGGGATTGCCAACCCCTTTAACACGTCGAGTTGCGAGGATTTGTTATCTGTGTGCAGGGGCTATTTACGTTGTGTTGCTTGGTTCTCCTACTGGTTCGATAACCTTGGTTTCATACCTGAGGGAAATACCTACCGCCGCTGTGCTGCATCATCCCTTCCTCTTTGGGGAAATACCGACGTAGCTTCAAGCGACATCACCCAGTGCCAGTTTTTTGCATGTTTTTTGTATCACAGAAAATCCATATCAAACGAAGTCCAAATGCAATAAAAAAATTACGGAGAATTATTTTGGAATATATGTGATTTTTGGGAGTATAGGGGATCGCAATAGTTTTCGAGGGTAAGTATTTAACCCAAATTTATAGATTCGACACAAGGGGAGCCAAAGAATATTTGAAGGTATTAGCAGCTGAGTTGTCAATTCAACCACACCTGGAGATTAATTATCTGCAGCAAGTAATCAGTAGCACAGTAATGTGATAGTTTTGATAGTAGTGACAGCAGCAACGGTAAGAGTAACAGTGATAGCAGTAATTTTGTAGCAAGTGTAACAGTGATGATAGCAATAGTAACACCGCAAGATCAATATAAATAAATTCATAGGCACTGGATCGGTGACTTGTTGGAAGATATTCATCAGGTGATAGTTATAACCTAGGGCGATACGGCACTAGCCCTAGTTCATCGATATAATGTAGGCATGTATTCCGTAAATAGTCATACGTGCTTTATTAAAAGAACTTGCATCACATCTTTTGTCCTACCCTCCCGTGGCAGCGGGGTCCATATTGGAAACTAAGGGATATTAAGGCCTCCTTTTAATAGAGAACCTGAACAAAGCATTAGCACATAGTGAATACATGAACTCCACAAACTACGGTCATCACCGAGAGTGGGCTCGCTTGTTGTCACTCCGGGGTTATCGGATCATAACAATAGTAGGTGACTATAACTTGCAAGATCGGATCTAAAACATGGATATAATGATGAATTCATAAACGGTTCAGATCTGAGTTCCTGGCACCCGGGCCCAAAGTGACAAGCATTAAGCATAGCAAAGTCATAGCAACATCAATCTAAGAACATAGTGGATACTAGGGATCAAGCCCTAACAAAACTAACTCGATTACATGATGAATCTCATCCAACTCCTCACCGACCAGCGAGCCTACGAAGGAATTACTCACTCCCGGTGGGGAGCATCATGGAATTGGCGATGGAGAAGGGTTGGTGATGACGAAGAACGAAGATCCCCCTCTTCGGAGCCCCAAACGGACTCCAAATCTACCCTCCCGAGGAAGAACAGGGCTTGGTGGCGGCTCCGTCTCGTGGATCGTGATAATTCTTTCTCCCTAATTTTTTCTGGAAATATATGAATTTATAGTATCAGGGGGGTCGTCAGCGGGGCCACCAGGTGGGTACAACCCACCTGGGCACGCCAGGAGAGGGGTTAGATGTGCCCAACCAGAGGCCCCTCTCTGGTGGTTGTTGGCTCCAAAAAATTCTTATTTATTCCATAAATAATCATTGCAAAATTTCGTTCCATTCCGAGAACTTTTATTTCTGCACAAAAACAACACCATGGTAGTTCTGCTGAAAACAGCGTCAGTCCAGGGTTAGTTTCATTCAAATGATGCAAATTAGAGTCCAAAACAAGAGGAAAAGCGTGAGAAAAAGTAGATACGTTGGAGACGTATCAACTCCCCCAAGCTTAAACCTTTGCTTGTCCTCAAGCAATTCAGTTGATAAACTGAAAGTGAGAAAGAAAAACTTTTACGAACTCTTTTGCTCTTGTTTGCATAAATAAGCTTAAACATCACCCAGGTTTTCAGCCAACATTATAACTAACCATGTCAACAATAACTCTTAAAGATTATAATGACTCATATCAATGACATAATCAGCTAGCGAGCAATAATTAGATATCTCAAACGGCAACACGTTGTCAAAACAACCATGATATAATATGACAATGACGGTATCTCGCTAGCCCTTTCTGAGACCGCAAAACATAAATGCAGAGCACCTCCAAAGTTCAAGCAGCGACTAAACATTGTAATTCATGGTAGAAAAGATCCAGTCATGATGCACCCAAAATTAGCTATACACAAAGCATAAATCATGACAGTTGTGCTCTACTCAGTTTCTGGAGCTTGGTTTATAGAAGGTGATGACACAACATAAAAGTAAATAGAAAGTCCCTTCGCAGAGGGAAGCGGTGATTTGCAGAGGTGCCAGAGCTCAGTTTTTAAAACAGAGATAAATGATAATTCTGAGACATGCCCCCCTTCTCATTCACTTCACGACCATCAGTTATCAACATCTTCCATGCTAAGCACGCTAGTGGCGGTACCCAAGCGGAAAGTAATTGTTTTGACTCCATTGGGAGTTTTTGTTTGATTATTCAAGAGATGAACTCTTTTTCATATTTGCAATTTGGGACTGGGTACCCCTAATACCGCCCATTTCCTCATGCGATGGCGAGTGAATAAACACTCGACCTGAGGATAACATGCCTAGCACGGAAGATATCGACCACCTCCTATCGTTCCACGAACGATCCGGGCACACAAAACGGATAATTTTTTTAGAAGTTTTTAGAGGTGGCACATGCAAATTTACTTAGGACGGCAGGGTAATACTACATATAGGTAGGTATGGTGGACTCATCGAGAATAACTTTGGGTTCAAGGGTTTTTATGTACAAGCAGAATTCCCACTTAGTACAGGCGAAGGCCAGCAATTTTAAGATTGGGAAGCGGCCAGCTAGAGAGCAACAACGATTATGACCAGGCATTATGCATAAGTAACATTGGACACTAGCATGAGTAAGATATGAACACCATGAACATAAACATTATAGAGGCTATGTTGGTTTTGATTCAACTACATGCGTGAACATGTACCAAGTCAAGCCACTCAAACATTCAGAGGAGGATACCATATCATCATACTACATCACAATCATCTTAACGCTATGTTGATATCCAAGATAAATCATTATTGACTCCCAACTACTTACGAATGGCATGAGAAACTATAATCTCTAATTGTCATTGCAAACATGTTTAATCATAATGGGCTGAATCATGGGCACTAGGTTAAACATATTTACACAACAAGAACAAGTCGAGTTCATACCAGTTTCTCTTTGCCACGACCAGCTCATCGAATGTCGTCATTATTGCCTTTCACTTGCACGACCGAATGATATGAAAATAATAATAGTGCAAGAGTGCCATGGACTAAGCTGGAATCTGCAAAACATTTTATTCAACAGGAGAAGACAAGGTAAAATGGGCTCTTTATTAGTTCAACAATTATTCATGTGAGAGCCACTCAACATTTTCATCGTGGTCTTCTCCTCGGTACAACTCGAATAAGAAAAAAAAGAAATTCATAGAAACACACTGAAATATTTTTGGAGTTTTTGGTTTTCTTCAACAAGCAAATAAAAAGCAAAAGCAAAAATGAGAAAAACTATTTACACAGGAAAGCTCCCAACAAGCAAAAGAAGAACAAGGAAATCATTTTGGATTTTCTTTTTAATACTACTACTAAGCATGCATAGAAAATAAATTACTACAACTATTTTTTTTCTAAAGTTTTTCAAACACACAAGAAGAAAGCAAGAAAATAAATCTAAGCATGGATGATACAATGAAAAAGTGTGAACACCGACAGATAGAATGATAAGTGAACATGAATATAATGTCGGTGAGAACACGTACTCCCCCAAGCTTAGGCTTTTGGCCTTAGTTGGTAGTCGATCAGTAGCCTGGAGGGTAGTAGGGATCCTGAGGGCGGGCATCCACACATCCCACTGCGGAGGTTCCTGTGCAGCCTCGGCGGCAGCCTGAGCGTTCCAGTAGGCGAGGATGTCTGCAGGCATAATCCGATATCCGCCCCTGGCAACAGAATCAAACAGAGCAGCTGCAGGCAAGGGGATAACATCACGAGTGTCAACGCTATAGACCAAGTTATAAGGAATGGCAATGTTAGGACTATCATGTGCAAGAAACTGATGGTGATACATGGCTGCATGGTCTAGGTAGACTGTGGTAAGAGGGACATCATGAGGGCGTATCGCAACCTCGAAGTGATCTGCCAAACGAGTGGCAAAAATTCCACCATGTTTTTTTCCTTGTGATTTATTAAGATGGAGGAGACGAGCCACAATAGCTCCCATGCTATAAGCGTTGTTACCCTCTATTGTGCGACGTAAAATAGCAAGGTCTCGTGAACTAAGTGCACCCACCTTCTCCCTAGCAAGCAAGCATTTGGTAATAAAGAGTGCAAAGTAACGAACAGCAAGAAAGTGTAAACCACTAACAGTGATGGCCGACACTCTCCTCTCATCACCCACTGTCAAAGTGCGACAAAAATCCTCAAACTCAGCCGGCCTAGGCTCAGCTAAGCTCCCATCAGACGGGATCATGCATATGTCACAAAATTCAGTAAGTGGTATCTGGTGGTTTTCAGCATATAAATCAAAGCTCACTTCAGGAGGATTATTTCTAGGCAAGAATGTAAAGCTTTGAACAAAGACATTTGTGAGGATTTGGTGTTGGTCACACTCATCTGCGATGAAGTCGGTGAGACCGGCATTAGCAATGATTTGCATGAACTCCTCATGAATTCCAGCTTCTTGTAGGAACGGGATGTGCGGCCATTCGCACGGCCGTACCTCTGCCAACCTCCGAAGCTTGAGATCATTGTCAGAACACTCCCCAATAACACCCTTGGAGTTCTTCCTAGAGCCAAATTTCTTGAAGATATTCATGTCTGCGTACAATTTTTCCTATGAACAAAAATCTGAATTTTTAGTTCACAAAATTTTTCCAACAAAACTTCACAAAACTAATAGCAACTACTCATAGGGATACATTGAGGCCATAGCAAGCATTCAAACTACTTAGAACACTAAGAATTGAACATGCAAGCACATCTACAACAGCACCAAGAGTAGCTATTTATTCAAAGTATAAACCACTAAAACAAAAACTAATTGGACAAATGATGGAGTCACATACCGAGCAACAAATCCCCGAAACAGTTTCGGAAATGGAGCTTCGAGCAAAGAGATCGAAAATGGCAGCAAAATGAGCAAGAACACGGGAGAGAGAGTGTGAGGGAATTTTTTTTGGAGGTAGGTGACAATGTGGGATGAAGGGATAAGTGAGGGGGACCCACATGGGGACCACAACCCCCCAGGGCGCGCTAGGGGGTGCTAGTGCGACTAGGTGGGTTGTGCCCACCTGGTGCACCCCCCTCTGGTAATTTTTGCACCAAAAATTCTTAAATATTCAGGAAAAAAATCATATAAAATTTTCAGGGCATTCTGAGAACTTTTATTTTTGGGTCATTTTTTTATTGCACGGGAAATTCAGAAAACAGACAAAACATGCCATTTTATTTTATTTAAATAATAAAAACAGAGAATAAAAAGTAGGGACAGAAAGTAGTGCTTACTAAATTCATCAACTTCATATCGCTCAAAAATGATTTATTAATAAGGTTGAGCAAGTCTTATTAACAACCACTTTCATTTAGTATGAAACCGAGAAACTTTCGGAACTCACTAAGTTACCTCAATGGGGATATGCATTTCCCCAACAATAAGCATTTCATATTTCTTTTTGACAGTAGGTAGAGGTATTTGAAAGCTTCCAATAGTGATTGTCGGAGATTTTTCAATAACATTAATACCATTCACTTGGAATTGTTTCTTCGGAAAGTGCACCGTATGCTCATTACCATTAATATCAAAAGTGACCTTGCTTTTATTGCAATAAATAACAACCCTGCAGTATACAAGAAGGGTCTACCAAGGATAATCGACATGTTGTCGTCCTCGGGCATCTCAAGTATAACAAAGTCAGTCAAAATAGTAATATTAGCAACAACAACGGGCACATCCTCACAGATACCGATAGGTATGGCAGTTGATTTGTCAGCCATTTGCAAAGATATTTCAGTAGGTGTGAGTTTATTCAAATCAAGTCTTTTATACAAAGAGAAAGGCATAACACTAACACCAGCTCCTAAATCACACAAAGCAGTTTTCACATAATTCTTTTTCATGGAGCGAGGTATAGTTGGTATTCCCGGATCTCCAAGTTTTTTAGGTATTCCATCTTTGAAATTATAATTAGCAAGCATAGTGGAGATTTCAGCTTCCGGTATTTTTCTCTTCTTTGTGATGATGTCTTTCATATACTTTACATAAGGAGGCATTTTCAAGATATCAGTCAAGCGAGTACGCAAAAAGACTGGCCTCAGCATTTCTGCAAAGCGTTCAAATTCTTCATCATCATTCTTTTTAGTTGACTTGTGTCGGAGTAAATGGCCACGGGTAGCCTAACCGACTCCCCCTGGCTCCTCAAAAAATTATGAGGCCATTTGAGCCTTCAAGCATTCGAAGCACTGGGCCGCCTTCCCCCGGCCAGCTATCCCAGGGGCCGACTCTCAGAAGGCGACCCAGTCCCAGAAACCTTCCCCAAGAAAGCTACGAAATGGCCAACTCCAGGAAGCCGGCTCCAAAAGGACCGACTCCCGGAAGCCAGCCATGAAGAACACCGACTCCCAAAAGCCGTCCATGAGGAACGCCGACTCCAAGAAGCCGGCCAAGGTCGCACCCACCAAGACTTTGTCCACATAACGGTGACAAGATGGGGCGTGGTTGCAGTATGGCCCACTACCCCCGAATCCCGAAGCAGGCATGGCCACAGGACGCCGTACGGGTCAGCCATCTCCCGTCCGGCTCGGCACTGTAGCCATGTTGGCCTCAACGTCATCCACAACAGACGCCAGTACGGCCCGCGGGCGGCGGGCCCCTTTAGCCAGAGAGATGCACGAAGGCGGCCCGACCTCCTCTAGTCGGCCAGGGGCGTAGCCGGCCCCCGGGAGCCGGCTACCCCCTCCCTCGAAACATGTGCCACATTAAGGAGACAAGACGAGGTAAGGCTACAGTGAGGGCCCGCAAGACGGCACACTGTAGCCACGCTTACCTCGACAAAGCCCTCGTCATCAGGGGCAAGGCAACAGTAACCAGCCGCCGACAAGACCCCCAAGCGGTGGGGCCGGCCTGTCGACCAAGAGGCCGGCAGCCGGCGGGACCCACCAGTCGGCGGGCCCCAATGGTCGGC